>NW_020289996.1:512042-723090 GCF_003144195.1 Ceraceosorus guamensis | reverse complement strand
ATATCAAGGTCAAGTACCATTACGTTCGTCAAGAAGTGGAAAACAAAGAGATCATAGTGGAATACGTACCGTCAGCAGACCAAAAGGCTGACGTCCTCACAAAGTCGCTATCTGGAGTTAAGCACGGAGTAGCTATGAAGCAACTTGGGCTCATGTGAAATGTATGTCGATCTTCTTGTTGATTGACAACGGAACTGTTGAGAAGGGGGAGTATTGAGTGCACGGTCCCCTTTCCTGCATGAGGCATCTGAACGGTCAGAATAGCGCACAGGCCTCCTCTCTATGCATGTATATAAGTCTCTTCCAGTTCCTTCAGTCAAGCCCCCACTCGCTATGAATTCGATCTCTTCTCACAACAGCTCGTAGATGGCATTTAACAGCGCAATGAGTCGAATCTTGAAGACAAGACGGCAAGCTATGCCATCATTGATCAGGCGCGATCCAAAATCTGGATCGCAGAGCCAGTCGTAATAAGAGGCATCGCCTAAGGGAAATCCGACCTCATTGGGCTTGCGAAAGCAAAGGGTAAAGACAAGGTGGACCGTCGAAGCTTTGTCGCTTGACGGGATGTCTTGAGCAAGGTTTCCCAATTCGTTGACCAAGCGAGACTTGCCTGTACCGCTGCTCTGCAATATGGCAAGAGAGCGAGAGTGAGGCAATGGATGCCGTCCTGATTCTTCCAAAATGTCTTCTGGCAAACTTGCAACCACGCGGCGACGCTCTTCAGTGAAAGCTGCTTCATAAGTTGCGAGATATTGAGCAAGACGGATATGACGAGTGCCAGCAAAGTTTGCAGTAAAGAAGCTGTGCTCCAAGTGTGAAATGGCATCTGCGTGTCGATGGTCATTGCTGGCATCGAAGCGCATGCCTGTATGACTGCGCAAGCCCTTGAGGATGACGAGCAAGGGGGCCTCGACTGCTGGATCATCGAGTGGCTTGTGTCGTCTGCGTTCCCAATTCGCGCCCATCTCGACTCGCTGCTTGAGATGCTGGATCGTATTCTGGCCCTGGAGGAAAGACTTGATGAATGGAGGGGCGTTGGGATCATCCATCTCGATGTCAATGCTTTCCAAGAGCATGAGTAGGCTTTTGCTGAAGCGTCTCCATTCAGAGCTCTGCGATAATTGTACATTATGCCAGCCTTGCACAACATTGGCCATGTGTCTGCTTTCGTCAGAGGCGATTTTCTCGAGCCACGAGGTGACGCTGAGAGGTACTGGACCAAGAGAGCTGCTGGTGTCACCAGAAGAAGATGTGATGTCTCCCGAGGTGGATGCGGTGATGCTCGATCTATGATAGAACGACTCGGACACATCCCCCATAGTGCTGTTGGCGTCGAGCTGCTGATTCGCATCCAAACCCTCGTCCATTCTCGCCTCTCCATTCATTGTTCGAGCGTGAGCGGGGATGTGAAAGTGAGGGTGGGTGCGACTGCGACTGCGACTGTGAGTGAGGCTGTGACTGTGAATGCAGCTGGGAAAGCGACTGCAAGTGCGATAGCGACTACAGGTGCAAATGTCTCTATCACTTCGAGAAGAGCTTCAATCAGCTTCTAATCCTCCGCCTGACCTTTCTCCCTCAGCCTGCTGCCTCACCTTCGATGCGTGTCGCGGTGTAACCTGCTCAAAGGTGCAACAAGGAGGTGGTCGTGGTGGTGTGGATGGTTCGAGTTACGACTGCGCAGAGTGTGCAAAGGCCGAATCGTGCTAGTGTCGTGTTGATACGAGCAGTCTTGAGGGTCTGCGAGATGGATGTATGAAGAGGGTCAGAGGTGCTGCGAAGGGAGGGCGAAAACGACGTGGAGGTGGATGGATGGATGGATGGATGGATGAGTGGATGAGTGGATGAGTGGATGAGCGAATGTATGCGGTGATGCATGCATGCATGGACAAGGTCGATCAAGAGCTTGGGCGCAGGGGGCCGGGCGGATGGATGGGTAGGACACAACGTCTACCAAGCATCACGAGTACCTGTACTGTATACCCACCCAGACTCGTGACTCGATCAAAGCATTTACAATCAACTCGGAGCAAATCAGCATTCTCTATTCCCACTTCATCAACGCTCTCGAATCGCAGATACAGTGAGTACTAGTGTGAGTGACTCTTGACTCAAGACTCACAAACTTGACTCATCAGAACGAAGTCTGAGTTGTGCTTGCAGGACACGTGATGCGATTCATTCATATTCATGATTCGTGATTGTGATTCTCGATTCGTGAGATGTTCAAGATCCCGAATGCACGCCGATCATGCGTGCATGCATGACGTGCATCGACCCCCGCGGTACCGGTACCGCTTAGCCTGCGTCAGTCGTGCGTCGTGCTTAGATCTCGAGTCTGAGTCTGATGGATGGATGGATGGATGGATGGATGGAGAACAAGCATTTGGCGATACTCTCTCACTCCCACTCACGTTGATGCCCAACCCCCCTCTACAGAACCCCCACGCGGGGGGGCGACCAAACTTGGTCGCGGCCAAGACCACACGCCTTCATGCCCCACCCCATCGCATTCGTGCACACTTCTGAATGACGTGAACATGCGCAAGTCATCGCAGCAGCCCATGTCAGACCCGCGCTGGACGGGCGCCGCCAACATCGTCACCAGCTGCGCCCAAAGCATGGGCCACGAATTGAGGGCACTGCGTCTCACATCGTCGTCTAGAGCGTCTTCCCCCCCCCCCCCCGCTTTTCAAAACTTGCAGCAGCCTACACCAAGAGGGGGGGGGGGGGGGGGGGGGCGAGAATGCGAGGGGACGCAAGTGTTTGTTTTTTTTCAACATTAGGTGACGAAATTCGACACGAGACCCAGCTGATTTCCATCTACACCTCTCTCCTCCTCCTCCTCCTCCTCCTGCTCCTCCTCCTCCTCCTTCTCCTTTTCCTCCTCCGTCGTACCACCGCCTTGATCCGCTGCGAGCAAGCGAGCCAGCAGCTCATCACAAGCTTGCTCCATCTCGCTCGCCAATCCTTCTATCCGCTCCTCGGTCTCGTCGTAAGGTTCGAGAATCTCAAAAAGCTCCGAATAAGCTCCTCTGAGCTTTGCCAGATCCGCACGGATGGGTTTGGTCCCTATGCGAGCTTCGATTCGGCGCAGAGGCGGAGCGAATGCTGGTCAGCGCTAGCCGCACGGCAGAATGGAAATAGAGACTGGGAAAAAGTATAAGATGCGGCTGGCTCACCTTTGCAGCAGCACTGCACGAGCTCCGCAGCTTCGTCGAAATAGCTCCTCTGAACGGTCAAGTGTTCCTTCAACCTGCTATGCATCCTCTCCCGCTGCTTGCCATTCAACAACAGCGATCCTGCGCCGCTAGAAGCACAACGGGCAAAGCGTCTAGCAGATGCGACGGCTTCTGTCAAAGAAGCGTAAATCACCCCCATCGTTTCCTTTAAAGCCTCGAACTGCACCCGCGGTGGAGAAAGGGGGGAATGCGGTTGCTGCATCAGCTGCAGGGCGCAAGGCAAACCGAACGCAGTGTTTGGCGATGCCAAGCTTCATCGACGCAGCACTCACCTGGCCCTTGGCTGAGAGGTACCTCTGTTCCAGATCGATCAAGAGGGACTCGGCAGATGCCTGGTGCTTGAGCGCATCGTCAGCGTCCAAGCTAGCGCGCCTGTCCACGTCCATTCCATCGTTTTGATGTGAGAATGCGGGAAAAGTGAACGGGTAGCTCTGCAATTCGTTCATGCTGCCGTGGTCCATCACAGGTCCAGCGGCACCGCTGCCAGCGCATCGCGCGTCTGCTGGACGAGCGGTGGGCGTCTTTTGATCCTCCATGCCTCCTAGCAACAGTCCACCTGGCACTTGCAGCGAGCCCTGGAGGCGAGTGCCTGTGATCGGATAGCTGCTGCTGCTGCTGCTGCTGCTGCTGTTGCTGTTGCTGATGCTGCTGATGCTGGCACCGCTGCTGTCCGCGACAATGCGATTGGACGAGTCTTGACTGGATGAAGAGGTGGACATGATGGATTGTCTTCTGCTGGCGTCCCTCACAGCGATGGCCGCCTCCACCATCTTGTCCACTCCGCCTGCGGCGCCTCTAGACTGACTACACGCGGCAAACGACACCGCTTTGGACACTCCTGTGCCGGTCGAGCTTGCGCTAGCGCCAGCTAGCGAGGAGCGAGCTGAACCCGGGTAGGATGCGCTGCTGCTCTGATTTCCATGCTCGAGCGTGAGGAGGCGGGATAGCAGATCGGAACCTTGCGCGACGTTGTACGTAGCGCTCTGAATGAAGAGAGGGGCAAAAAGGAGAATTCCAGCATACGACTCGCCGCGTAGCTCGCCTGATCCTGCTCACCTGAACGTGGGCCATGACATCCTCGAAGCCCATGTTGAGCGGGGTTGAGAGCGAGAGAGGCTTGGGATGTGCTGGTGCTAGTGAGCTGAAGCTAGCATATGGTGTGGGGGGGGGGGGGAAAGGGGAAGATGCCGGTTGAATGCGTGGAAAGTCGCTGGTATATTTGTTTTGCGTGGGATGCGATGCTGAGGCTTTGTGAATGAAAGCGAGATGAGTTGCGAAGTGAGTGTGAAATGAGGAGCTTAGAATGTCGAATGCGGACGCGGGTCTAGCCTGGACGCAAATGTCGGAGCGGCAAGTCGGAGTTGGAGTCTGATGAGGACAGGTACAAATTGCTGTTGTTCAGTCATTCGCTCGTGCCTCGAATGCCGCCTTTCTGATCGGAGATGTGGTCTCTCTAGAGAGCGTGTGGTTCCCGATCAGAGTCGCGAGTCACGAGTGGGATGCGGTCACGGGTATGGGTGTGGGTATGGGTATGGGTATCAGTCTGAGTATGGGAGGATAAGGAGGTGAAGGCGCAAGCAAAAGGCAAGGCCAGGCCCGGGATGATCAGCTGATGTGAGTGAGTGAATGAATGAATGCATACATACATGCACACATCGGCGCTGCTCAATTCACGATTGGATTTGATGATTGCGCAATTGCATGTGGGGGCGACTTGGGCGTCGTGATTGATTTGGCTCAGCAGCGCACTCAGACTCGCACTCACCACTATACTCTCACTCATCACACTCTCACGCACGCACACCTTCCCATCCACTCCTTACGCAAAGCGGCCCTGTCGAGTCTTCACTCAGAGTAGTAGCATCATGGCGTGGCATGGCACGGCATGGCACGGCACCGCACCGCATGACCCTTCTTCGGTATGTTCTGTCCCAGCATCACATCCACATCCACACCCACACCCACATCCACATCCACATCCAAATCGTAGCGTGACTATTTGCAACACCCCGAGTCGTGAGTCGTGAGTCTTAATTTCATTCCCAGCGGACCTACTCATGCAGCTAGGGCCCATTCTCGACTTTGACTTGCAAAAGCCTAGATTCTTGATTCTGCAGCTGATTCTTGATTCGCGCGCATGCATGCAACGCCCCCGAAGAGCTTTGGTGAGACTTGGCGCGCGCCGCCCCCGCTCCCCCGTCCGCCGATTGAACACGTGACTCACTCTTTCATGATTCGCGCCCCGTACTTGCCCTGCGCACGGACGCGCGCGCGTTCCCCCTCAGTTGCGTATATGCCCACCGCAGAAGAGGCGTGCGTGCGTGCGTGCGTGCTGGATCGCGTGTGCGTGTATAGTGTAGCCTTCACAACTCCGCGCCGACCGCTTGCTTCTTGCCGTGTCAGGGTCACATTCACGATCAGCTAGACTCATGACTATTACAGCCCCCTCACACACGCACCATATACGCGATTCGAAGGCCACTGACTGCTGTCCCATCTGGATCCGCGCTCCCCTCCCCCTCACACGCTCACTTACAGCATGGAGTCCAAATTGCAATCCCTCAAGGTCACCGAGCTCAAAGCTTTGTTGCAACGAGCAAATCTGGCACAGACTGGAGTGAAAGCGGATCTCGTTGCAAGGCTATTAGAATCCCACGCCAAAGGATCGCTCAACGGCTTGAGCTTGGAAAGCGAGTTGGGCTTGCAGAATAGCGCGGCAGCTGCTGCTGCTGGTGGTGGTGGTGGTGCAGGCGTGCCAGGGAGCATCAAGGATGGACCCAACCTGCTGGGTGCGGACGACGACAAGGCGCAAACAGAGTCGGACTTGGTAGGATTACCAAACGAAGCGTCGGATCCCGTCAAGCCTGATGCGCAACCCGTCGCTGCTGCCGCGACGACACGCGCCGTGGACGCCAAAGCGAGCGAAGAGGAGACAAAGACGTTCCTGGCGGATCTCACCAGGCGCAGAGCTCGTCAGGCGAGGTTCGGAGAGTCGACGAGGGATCTGGATGCTCAGATTGAGCGCATTCAAAAGTTTGGTTTGGAGAGCAACAGCGCAAAGGAAGCTGCTGCTGCTGGGCCCGCTGCGTTGTTGAGCAAGGGCTTGGATGAGATTGGCAAGCAGAAGAAGGAGGCGAGGAGAGCTGCAGAGGTGCAAAAAGTGGACGGTAAAAAGGGTGGCGTGGCATTGGATAAGGCTCTGAGCGCGACAAAGCCGAGCAAAGCAGGTGCTGCCGCTGTCAAGAAGGCAGAGACTGTGAGTGTACTTGCAAGCGGTATTGGAGATTGTCGATGGTAGACGTAGGGCGTATGCCACTGCGACTTGTGCGTCTCGCCCCCATGGCCCCCTCCGTGCATCTGCTTACCTCGCCCCTCACTCACTCTGGCAGCCCGAAGAAGCTGCAGCTCGCAAAGCGCGTCAAGAAGCGGATGAAGCTGCCAAGGCCTCTCGCGCAAAGAGGTGGGGTTTGCCAGAGCCAGCGAAAGGGGCATCGTCGGCGGGTCAAGTCGACGCAAAGAAAGGCGCTGCTGCTGCCGCTGCAGCTATCGTCGCAGCTGCACCTGTGGACCCGCTGGAGGATGAAAAGAAGAGAAAGAGGGCTGAAAAGTTTGGAACGGGCGCACCTGCAGAGAACAAGAAGGTCAAGAGTTGAATTTGGGGCGATCGAGTCGATGCGAATGGGGGGCCCAACGTGTCCGACTAGCCTATCGAGCAAAAGATTTTGCGGCAACCATTACCAGTCGCTCCACTCAGCGGCACAGACAAAATGTTGACGGGCCACTTGTGCTCGTGAATCCTTGCATCTCCCTATTTTGGGAGAGCGCAAGAACAACGCGTACTCCTTTATATGAAGCGTCATTGTACAATCTTCAATCTACCACAACTTCAAACCATGACGCCGTGGGGGGGGGCAAGAGCTGTATTCGGACCCGAGAGTGCGCGCATGTGTGTAGGTGTGCGCCGCTCCTTTCACGCTTGCGCTTGAGAATACACGATTCGCACCTCGAAATTTACAAGGATTCGAGATGACCATCTCGACCAAACCTCGGGCTGCAGCAGCTAGGCGGACCAGGCGGACCCCCCAGTACAGGCACGCAGCAGCTTATGCACAAGGGCACGAATCGCTGCCCCCTGACTGGATCAAGGGCATCCATCCCTTTGCGCGCTCTCAGCCCAGCTTCCACCCCAAGACTTTTGTGTGACCCTTCGACGTCACCTCGATTTCCGAATGCAAGGCTTTGCGCTGTTGTGCCCCCACATGCAGTCTTGAAGTATACAAACCAACCAAGAAGTCTGATGGGGATCGTAAAAGTTTCTCCAATTTTTCTCGAATGTCACGTGTCGAATGGCGCCGAAATCACGTGAACGACATGGCCACCCAAATCAAAATCTTGAATCACGAATCAAGAATGCAGATGCATGACACAACTTCCTCGATTTCTCGACTCGCACTATAGGGTCGCCTGCCTGCCTGCCTGCCTTGGCGCACGCATGATGTTGCGCATCTTGGAATCGAATCAAATGACATCCGACGCTTGTTCGCCGTCGACCATCAAGCTTCATAGCGTCACGCCTTGCCTCCCCAGCCAATCCATGCTACACCAAAGCATCATCATCACACGCACCACGATCTGAAGTCTTGCCCAGCCCCCCAAGTCTTTTCACTTTTTTCAACTCCTCACGATCTCCGTCATTGCAGCGCATGTATGCGCATGTTTGCGAGATGGTCAAAGCGCTTGCGACTTGAAGCGCAGCTCCACTCCACCTCGCGCGCTGGCTGGCAGTCTAGGGCCTTTAGTCGCGGTGGTGCGAAACCAGTCACGGCCAGCGGCAATCATGTCCTCCTTCCCCTCCCTCACGCAATCACCTCCACACTGGACAAGGGCAAAGGCAGAGAAATGGGGTCAGGGTCAGGAGGCGTGGATGAGCAGATTCGGAAGCGGATGCGGATGCGGATGCCTGCTCGTCGTCTGGCGCATAGCCAAGCGACGACGTCCAAGGTGACCCTTGAAGATCAGCCGCCCGCTGCTGCCCCACCTCGTGCCGACGTCAGCATGGACGCGCGCACATCATCTCTTGAAAGCAGACCTCGCCTTCCTTCTCTTCTCGCAGAAGCTCCAGTCCCATCGCGTGCCTCGAAGGAGGAGAGGGAATGGCGCCCGGTAGACATGCTATCGCGCTGCCTTAGAGCAGGTTCTGTAGGCTACCCCAATCCGGACGTCGTGTGGCGCGCGTACAGGGACGCCATCAACAGCGGAGCAGACATTGCACCCGGCACCCTCCATGCTGTGCTGCACGTCGTCGCGCTGCCCTGGAGCGGTGGGAAGGGCAGCGGCAAAGCAAGACTCGCTCCTCCGTCATCCTCCGTATTGCGTCCAGGTGCGCACGGCAATGTGGATTGGGAGTACATTGCCTCCACGCTGCAAGCTCGCATCGTCGGTGACAAGACCATCAGCGAGCGATCTGCCCTCAGAGTCATCGCCGTCCTCTCGGCCATAGAGCGAGGACTGGCCACAGCGCGCAAAAGGGTCCACGCCATGGCCAACGGTCTTGATCGCAGCAGCAGCAGCAGCAACAGCAGCAATAAGAGCAACGGTAACGGCGACAGCAACAGCAACAGCACAACACCCGTCGCATCGCATAACGTGGATGTCCATCCCATCGTCGCGCCTTGGCTGGAGGTGCTCGACGCTCCTCTGACAAGGCAAGTCACGGCGCTGGCGTTTGCGCATTCTCGCAGGGGCACAAATACGGAAAGCATGCGAGTGGGTCTCAAAGCGCTCTTTCCTACTCTCGTACCCGCAGCGCATCCTGCCACCCAACAGGAAACGCGATGGCAGGGTCGATCGGTCGCTTCAGACTTGCGGCAGGAAAGTCGTTCGTGGCGCGACCAAATCAGCACTGCTTTGGGCTTGATAGAGGACACTCTGAGCGTGTGGGATGGATCGCTCGCTGAAGAGCTGCGCGAAGCAGACCTATCGTCGGAAGAGCAGCACACATTGAAAGAGAGATTGATTTCCATCAGTCGACTACGTCTCGAAGTGGATCTGGACGCGTACACTCAGCCGCCCTCCCACCGCGCGTCGCCGCCGGCGATGTCGGCCCAGGTGCACGGTCGCGCTGACCGCATAAAGCACGCTCTGCACCTCCTCGATGCCATTGCGACTCGCAGGCAGCCGAACTCGGCTTCAAAGGGAGACGATAAGTCCCTCTCGCTCGATCCGCACGATGCTGCCAGTCTCTTTGCGGCCCTCTGGCCCACTCAGCGCATCGATGCGTCCCGCAAAGACGACGTCATGTCCCTGCTCGGGATGCAGATCAAGCTTGCTGCTTTGCGCGCTAGAGCCGTAGCTAGGCTGCGCAGCTGGGATCGCAGCATTCTACGCGGAGATGATCAGGTGGCTGCGACGTTGGATGAAGAGGAGCCGTTTGGACCAGTGCGCAAGCTGCTAGGTCAGTTCTCGCGACGAGGCATCCTCAGCATTCATCACGTCAACAGGGTCATGTATGCCAGCATGAGGTACGCCAGCTGGAGGAGATGGTCGCCGCACTACTTTCCCGCCTCGGGAAACGTCTCGCCTGGTGCGGGCGGCAAGGGCCCACCCAAATGGTTTCTCGCAGCCGAAAACGACGAGGCTAGGACTCCGCGAGAGATCGTTTGGCCCACGTGGAAAGATGTCAAGCAGACGTATGCCGCGCTGAGGGGCGAAGAGGACAGCTCGAGCAACGATCTCTTGGATGGCGAGCGCGTGACCTTGACTCCGAACAGGACGACGTACAGCATGATGCTCAACTTGGCCACGTTCAGGGGAGACTTTGATACGGCTTTGAGCGTGCTCAACGACATGAGACGCTCATCTCCACCTGCGCAATATTCACGATCTCAACTTGCCGCGGAGGCAACCGCGGAGGCAGCCGCGGACGCGGAGAGGGTCGCTGAACTTGCATTGCATAGCTGCGAAGAGCAGCTCGAAGTGGGCCGTGAGTTCGGAAAGCGGCGCGATGCGCAGCCGAGCATGGCAGAGTACCTCGCCTTCTTCAAGGGCTTTGCGAGGCACGGTGTCAAAGTGCCCTCTCCGCCTCGAAAGAGCAGCGAGCAAGAAGAAGAAGAAGAAGGGGAAGAAGAAGAAGAAGGAACGAGGCACAGTAGTACTTTGCCGATGCCAAGCTTTGCAGCCCGCTCGGACTCGGACTGGACGCTGGAGAATTTGGAGCTCATTTTCCACTCCTTTCTCAACATGAGCCCCGGCAACGCCTACCCTGTCCGTTCGGATCGAGCGCTGAGAAGACGCATAAGAGGCGCCGCGTCGTCGTCGTCGTCGACGAGCTCGTTGGAAGCCAGGCAGCAGCAGCAGCAGCAGCAGCAGAGCTCTGCGCATCATCAACGCTCTCTAGAGATCGACGTTGCCGCAGCAATTCGAAAAGATCGAGCATCTCAAGGACCCGCACCTTTCGTTGCGCGCGCACCAGCCGCTTCTCAGCTTCACACCATCCTCTTGGCTCTGCGCAGAGTTTCCAACGACCCGAGCTGGGTCTTGCAAAGGTGGGATGCCGTGGTGGAAAAGTTTGGAGGAGAAGAAGCGCAACGGGCACCTTTGACCGCTAGGGACGAAACGTTGCGCGAGCACGTCGTTGAGCAAGAGGAGTGGGTGGGTTGGAGATTGTCTGGTCGAAGTAAAATCCTTCTCAAACAGCTGCACGCCGAGGAGCAGCGCCGATCGAGTCACACGTAGTCTTTTGTATCGTGGCAATGCATATTTACTTTCACGATTGGGATTCGGCGGAGGGGCCGCGCCAAACGCGTTCGGAATCTTCATGCAGCCAGCCCCACACCAAGACGCGTTTCGAGGCATGATCAAGCTTTATACCCGCTTCACCCTCTGCAGTCTGATAGGCAGCGCATCTTGTCCGATGAGATGCGTGTCGTCGTCCGTAGAACTGCTGCCAGCACCCAAGATTCTCGGTCCATCGCCTACCCTGGTGTGAATCAACCTTCGAACCGCACCCGCCTCCGAGACTGGAATGACGCTCTTGTTAAAGGTGCTGGGCAAGTCTGCCGACGACAAGCCGTCTCGTGGCAGGCTGGGGAGCAACTTGAACTAGAGCGGCGGACGTGGGCGTGACGAGTCAGCGAGGCGGGGTGTTTCCGGCGCTCTCAGCGAAATACGTTGGAGCACTCACGGGATCGTCAAAGTCGGCATTGGGAAAGTAATGCCGGATGAGGGATAGGACCAACGGGACATTCTTCTCTGGTGCGTAGAGCACGGCATTGGGTCCCGCATCGAACGTGTAGGCCGCAATTGCTCCTGCGCCAGCTCCAGCTTGCTCGCTGCTCCTGTTGAGCTCCTCGACGAGCTGAATGACGAGCCTGCTGGTATCGTTGAGGTAGAAGATGGGAGGAGAGGTATCGAGGCACGTAGCGTGGAAATTGTTGGAATCCCTCATCGTCTCTTTTGCAAACGCATCGAAATCCCTTTGCTTGATCGCGCTCGTGATTCTCTGCATCCTCTCTGGCACGACGTGAGAGATGCGGGACTGCAAAGCTGCAGAAGTCTGAACGGTCCTCTGCATACCTGCAGTGGAAGGCGTGCCCTTTTTGGCATCGCTGATGACGCAAATGATGGCGTGCAGATCCTTCCAATGTTCCCTCTCCGCCACTTGAAGCGCCAGACTGTCCGATCCATCCTTTGCCTCACCTCCTTGCCAAGCTACAAACCCGCCGAACAGGGACCTGCACGCCGATCCGCTTCCTTGACGCGCGACGCGAGAAAGCGCAGATGTGGAAAGATGCCCGCCTGAATCGCTGTTGAGTTGGTAGAGCGAAGAGATGGACCAGACCAGGGCTGCGAAGCCCGAGGCGGATGATGCTAGACCCGCAGCCGTTGGAAAGTTGTTCTCGCTGACAATGTGTAGCGGCAAGTGGGCGATCTGCGCAGCGCCAGCGCATCGCATCGCAGTGCGGTGCGGTGCGGTGCGGTGCGGTGCGGTGCGGTGCGCGGTGTGCCTTGTCAGCCCACTCGGATCACTCCACGCCTATCCTTCTGAGCGCATGTATGCTTCCCTGCTTCATCTCGATCGACCGCACGCGCTCGCTCGCTCGCTGGCTGGCTCACCTTTTCCACACCACCATCCTCGCCCTCCACCTTTCGCCTAGCGTTTCGGAGCTCGTCGATGCAGGTGCGCAGTCTGCCCTCGCTTCCAATCTCCTCCTCTACACCATTCAACCAAAGCCTGTCCTTGCTTGCTGCTGCTGCTGCTGCTGCTGCTGATGCTGATGCTGATTCGCCCTGCTCCTCCTCCTCCTCCACCTCGACAGCAGCGCTGCTAGTCAAGCTCCTTAGATGATCCTGATCCAGCGTGACGCTGAGACTGTCGTTGGTGGGCAGGATCAGCTTTGTGTCCTTCTTTCCCCAATACTTGACCACTGCGATGTTGACAGGCGCAGAAGCTGTCGCGATGCGCTTGATCCGTGCCATGGTGTGTGCGTGCTTTGGGGGGCAATGGAATGGAATGGATTGGGTGTGATGGAGTGGGACTTGAAGCAGCGTGCGTGTTGTGCCAGCGCCGAGTGCAGTCAGTGATTATGGCAATTATAACCCATGCAATCAAATCTCACGTCACAGATCGCAATTATTGAATGATCCTTCGCTGCTCTCATCTCGTCCTTGGCGGCCCTTTGGTTCGCGCGTGTGTGTGTGTGTGTGCATGCGAGCGCGCGCGCACGCTAACCAAAGCTCTTCCGCGCTGTCTTGTCGTGTTGTTGCACTTCTTCCAATAACGCGCAATCACGCCACGTGGCTCACGTCGTCGCTCAAATCTGAATTTGTGAATCTTGAATTTGAATGCTGCTGTGAATAGATGATGACGCCGATCAATTAGGGCAGACGACGTGACGGTTAATTCTGCATGCGATCGAGTCGCGAGTCACGACTTTTTGCGTGAATTGCATGACTCCGTACATTTACTGCGCACGGGCCGCGGTCCGGTCCGGTGCCGTGGTTGATATGCTTGCTTGATCGAGACAGAAGTGAGCGAGCGAGCGAGCGAGCGGGGGATGCTTGCGCATTCGTGATTGTGCTTTGCGGGGACGGCCCCTCATGCAGCACGAATTCATTGATGCTGCTCATTCACGATTCCAATCGATGCGAGTTGAGTGATGACGAGTGTGAGATTGAAGGTCAAATCGCTCACATCTTCGCCCACCACCATCACCATCACCACCACGGCTACAAAGGCATTCATTCATTCCCTGCCCAGCTCTCCAATACCCTTTCGCAATGACGCCCGCTCCGACTGCGTCGACCGCAGATAGAAGAGAAGAGCACACCAACGATGCAGCCCCTCGAGCATCAACATCCACATCCACATCCGCATCCACATCGGGCTCATCTTCCGCCTTACCAGCACATCCCACTCTTGCACCCCCTCTACCAGGTATCATACCACCCGGTACTCCCTTTACGCAATCCTTGCACGAACACTTGATCTACTTGGACAGGCAGAGCAATACGTGGAGGTGCGAAGCGGGCGAGGAGAATGCTAGGCAAGGAATACTCGAGCTGGAATGGAGGATCGCTGCGGTGGTCCCCTCCTCCTCCTCCTCCGTTCCCGCATCCGAAAGGCAAGAGGAACAGAGAGATGAGACGTCGATGTCGACGTCGACAACGAGTCGCAGAGAGGGTCACGGGAGATGGGTGCCTGTACTGGATGAGGAGGTGCTCAGGCAACAACAAGCGGCGTATGGAGTTGCGGGCGTCGATGAGGAGGTGAGCGGCTGGAGGAAGGGGGGGGGGAGGGGGGGGGCGGGGGGGGCTCGGGGAACGTACAGGTCTAAGCCCCTTGGCGAGATGCGAAGAAAGGCAATGCTCAGCTTACAAATTTTCTTTTGGTCATGCTACGCTGTGCTATTCGCAGACGCCAGCTGCACCCATCGCGCGTCGCTTGGCGAAACGCGGTGCCATTGCGGATCAAGGCGATGCAGCAGCCGATGGAGAATCGTCGCGAGCTGGCAAAGCTCGCAAGGTGGGGGAAGCGAAAGCGAAAGCGAAAGCGCCGCGCGCAGTGACCGCCGTGTACGTCACCGGTCTACCTCTCGACACGAGCGTTTCGGAGATTGCCCAGGTGTTTGGCAGGTACGGCGTGCTTTCGGAGGATAATGAAGGGAATGCGAGGATCAAATTGTACACTACGGATCAAGGCGCGCAAAAGGGCGAAGCGCTGGTCAGCTATTTCAAAGCCGAGAGCGTGGAGTTGGCTATTCGCGTGCTGGACGAGAGCTGTCTTCGTGCAGCGCAAGGAAAGACGAGCCCGGTGATGAGCGTCCAGAAGGCGGAGTTTGGCAGTGCGGAGGTGGGCGGGACAGCAGGGGAGGGAGGTGTTGCAGCTGCTGCTGCTGCGAAGGAGGAAGCCCCGGCAAACAAACCTGCCAAGAAGCCTCTGCGGTCCGACGCGGAGAAGAAGCAAGCAGCGAAGCGATACGCCAAACTCAATGGGTGAGTAGTAGTGGTGGGGTGCACAAGGTAGCGGACTGTGGGGAACGACTTGCTGATTCCAAGCTCAACGATTTCTTCCCGCATCTTTCTCCTCCCTCGACACCGCACAGCAAACTCACAGACTGGGATTCTGATGAGGACGATTTCGGACCAAAAGGAGCTCAAGAAAGGCCAAGCGGTGCAGGTTCATCGACCCAAAGTCGCATCGTCATTCTCTTGCGCATGTTTACGCTGGCCGAGTTGGACGAGGATCCGACGTTGCTGTTGGATCTGAAGGAAGATGTCAGGGAAGAGTGCGAGACGATCGGCAAGGTCACCAATTGCGTGCTGTACGATGTGAGCGAGGCGGAAGGGTGGGATTGGAAGAGGCTCTCCAAACTATAGCCTACGTTGCCGTCCGAGATTCCCTCGCCAGTACTTACTTCCTCACTTGCTGCCTCGCAGAAAGAGCCTGAAGGCATCATGAGCGTCAAATTCGCGACGCCAGCAGCCGCGGTAGCATGCGTACAGGTGTGTATTACTGAAAAGGGCACTTCAAAGAGGCCGCTGCGAAGTATGCTCCGCTTACACACATGGACCCCCCTTCTCCACACCCCCCTTTCTACACGGGCGGTTTGGGCAGAAGATGGACGGCCGATTCTTTAGCGGTCGCACAGTGATTGCCTACTTGGCCGATTCCAAGCCCAAATTCCGCAGATCGGGAATTGGAGAGGGTAGCGATGAGGAGGAGGAGGAGGAAGGTAGACGTGCGGATGCGTTTGGAGAGTGGTTGGATCAGGGAGGTGGATGAAGCGCAAGACGGCGGTCTTTCTCCCCCTCTCTCTATATCTCTCTAGAGATCTTCGCAAGAGGGCCGTGCAGCAAGGCAAGTGCATGCACGGGGTGCGGCCACTTGACTGTCAAAGCTGCGCCTCAGAAGCTTGTGTCGCAGTAGGCGTCTGGCCAATGGGGCCGCTCCCACGGACTACACCGGTCTGTGCATCTGGCGGATAAAGGCTGAACCCAATGCGCATCTCGATAGATCAGACTGTGGATGTAAACATGCTTGAACCGTGTTCGACCGACTACGCTATGGTTGCGAATGGGGGGGTATCTTCGTGCGTTGACGAATGTGATGAAGGAAGGGGGACTGGGCCAGTAGGACCCTGATTGATGCCTCGTTCGCGTTTGAACGGTGGAAATATGCATCATCGAGCGTCGGGAGCGGAGGGAACAAGCCACCAGGCGAGGGCTGTCCAGACTTGAAGCACAGCCAAGAATAGCAGAGCAATGGGCAGAGAGAGCGGATGTTCGCTGCTCGCATCGTCGTGTTGTCCAAAGGCACGCACAAATTCTAGCAGGGTCTGAGCAAGCGCAGCTCCGAGCAACAAGCAGAGGACAGAAGTGACCCTCTTGCGCCCAGCATTGGCCAAGAGGGGAAAAGTGGGATCGGCAAAGATCTGAGTCAGGGTGGCTGCGAAGAGGTTTTCAAGAGCGAGGGCCGAAGGAGGTGAGCAAGCTCTGCGGGGGTTTTGTTCATCGACATTTGCCCCCACCAACCCCTTCCCCCCGCCCCCTTTCACCCGCCGCGTACACTCTTGACTCACCTGTAAAGACGACGGTTGTGGCCCAAGGCGCATTACCGCTCCTTTGACCCTGAGCAGCTTGAGCACCCATGCTGACGGCAAGCAAGCCCAGCATGATGGGACCCCACCGACCTGCAAGTTGCCAGCCCTGCCGATGTTCGAAGAATGCCAGCGCAGCAATGACGCACGCTACGATGGAGCCGCACAGGGGTGTGAAGAGCAAGCGCGCACGATGAGAGGATCCGAAGCGTGATATGCCTAGCTGGCAGAGGTAAGCGCCGAGGGAGAAGCCGAGGATGGAAGAGAAACTGAGGGAAAGACGCTGCAACAGCTCATCGCGGGGTAGGTTGGTGGTGCTGGTGGTGCTGGTGGTGGCGGCGGTGTTGTAGGCGTCGAGTGCAGGGCGACGAATGGAAATGGAGATCAGACTGACGAGCGAGATCATGAGCTGCGTCAAGTTGCCCGTCTGTTGGCAAGAGGCACAGCAATTAAGAGGTCATGGTGATCAGTGCACGTCATGAGATCAGTTCCTACCGCCCCCTCTCCTCGATTCCCCCCCGCCCCAACCGCGTACGCGTGGATGTGGATGGATGCGCGGCTCACCATGAATGCGACCCAGGTCTTGGTGGTGCCATGTGCAGCAGCATCGACAAACCCAGCGACGATGCACTGCAAAGCCAAAGCGATACTTGCTGCTCTGCTCTGCGTCTCTACTTGATCTGAAAAGCTTCGAGGTGGAGCGGCGACGGGCCTGCTGCTGTTGCTGTTGCTGCTGGATGCATGGTCGTCGTGATTGCGCGCAGATGCAGATGCAGCAACTGATGGCAGTAGGGGTGTGGACTCGTTAGAGGTACGAGTGGACATGATGAGCAGCGAACGCGGAGAGAGAGAGAGAGAGAGAGAGAGAGAGAGAGAGAGAGAGAGAGAGAGAGAGAGAGAGAGAGAGAATGTTCGAAAAGTGCAGCGACGAGGCGATGGGGGGAAGTGAGTCGGTGGTGAAGGAGATTCTTGATTCGTGATTGCTGTACAAAGGACTCGAACTCTTGATTGCATCATGAAATGATACACCGACCGCTCTCTCTGCCTTGATTCGTGATTCTGATTGCAGCAAATGCCCACCGCCTGCCCGCCCGCCAATCCTCCACTTTTGACTCGGACTCGGAAATCTTGAATGGTGAATGCAGCGTGATGTGAGAACAGGCGATCACGTGAGCCCAAATTAGGGTTTGCGGCATCGCAAGGGTCGCCTGCATGCTTGATTCACGTGATTCGCGCGATTCATTGTGATTCGATGCCAAGATTCTTGAATGAGCGGAGCGCATGGACGCTCTCGATGCGATCTCCAAAGACACGAGTGGTGAGTCGATGTAAGCATCGACGCATCCACTCTAGCATCGTGCAAAGGTCGAATCGGCAAACGAAGCATCGAGCTCAACACTCAAAAACATCTCTAGTCCGATTCGGTGGATGCATCTCATCCCGAAAAAATGAGGATGCGCGCTGGTGGATGGATGGGAGGAGTCATGGATCACAGTGAGAATCACGTGAATGAGAATGACCAGCCGGCATGCTGCTCCCGCAATTTTGAATCACATGAGCCACGCTTTTTTTGAACTTGTCAGACTTACGATTCACCCTTGAGATTGTGCTTGTGCTTGGAATGTGGAGACACTGCGAAGCTCTGCACCGAGGTACTGTACCGAAGCATGTGCCATCCACACCCACCCACATCCACCACGTCAGTCAGTCAGTGCTGGGTGTAGACTTGCTTGGGAATCCGGCTCGCAAGTCCGAATCAAATTCTACTCTGCTCAAAGGCTGCACATCATCCCACGCTTCAGGTCTGTCAAGGCGTGCGTGCGCGCAAAGACGTGTCCCCACTTTGCTACATGCAGTCGCTCATTCGTACCTTTGCACCTGCCCGGCCCACACCTCGATCCGCTGCTCGTGAGACGTGAGTCACGAGTGTGCCATTCGTGATTTGAATGGCGCACTCATGACTGACTGGGACACAATGCACTTCGATGCATTCCCTCTGCTCCCTCAACATTTTGCCCCCCTTCGTAGGCAAAACGCTACATGGGTCTATAGCGGCGATTGCAGCTCAGGCACACTCGTGACTCGAGAATTGGACGATTGCATGGAAACGCTGTCACCCGTCAGATACGATCGTACGCTACGCCAGGCCACACGACGCGAAAGCTGGAAAGCGCGCATGCAGGTTCACTTTGATCATCGTATGTGCCGTCGCACCTTGCCAATCATCCGCTCGATCGTCATCACTATTGAGTGCACACTCCGGCTAAACGGTTGGCGTAGACAAGTACTTCTTTCGATTGATTTGCGACGATGCAAGGCAAGTGAGGGCAGGGAACCCCTTTGCCCTTCCGTAATCCTCTTCGGCACGTCTTTAGGATCAGACAGACTGCGTCCAGCAGACCCAAAGATCATTTAATTTCGAGCCACCCTTTGTGCATGAAGTCTTCCTCGTCTTCCTCGTCTTGAACCTGCAGGCGAGTCGGGATGGCAGAATAGTCTGTTCAGACAGGAACACGGTCACCACACGGCACCTCGTGCCATCTGTAATTACTGCAATCATTGACTCTGACTGGCCGCACGCGCGTCATTGACGAAGGATGGATGCAGTCGTTGCACGCACTCTGACTGCGGCTCGGGCTTGCCAACGACCTTTTCAAGCCAACTCGATCGCATCCGCGAGAACGGGGGGCAGCACGCTTTGTCCCTCAATAAGCAGCACAACTTTGGGAATCATCGGTAGGTAAGAGGCGTCGAGGTAATGCTGCTTTCTCCCAGTTCAAATTCGCAAAGCTCTACTCTGCTCTTTCCCGCCCCATTCGTTGAGTGCCGATTCGCGCGCATGTCTGCCCTGAAGCTTGTACACTGCGCTGGTTCTTCCCGTTTGCTGGACACGCTGCGCTTTGCCGATACGCCACGGGAATTGGCCAAGGTGTGCAATGGCACGGACTGCTCTTTCCGGCCTGTCTTTTAGATCAATAGCGTCGAGTGCTTTTCCGAGCACTAGGGCGATATACAGTACAGCTTCGAGCCTCGCCAAGCAGTCGTTCAGAGCATACCGTGTCGCTTCAGCCTGACACAATAGATCGCACCTCACCAAGCCCCGCACACAGCACAGCGAAGGGTATAAGATCAAGCATTGTCGCTTGCTCCACCAAGTTTTTCGCTCGTCGTCCGAACCTCGAATCCCACCATCCGCCGCTCCTTCTCTCCCATTTCGTTCCAAAAACCCCCACGCACATCATGACTCCCCTCACTCTCCTCATCGCTGTAGTCGTCGCCAGCGCTACCATGCTGACCTCAACGTTGGCGCTGCCTAGCCTCGACAAATTGCAAGCCAGACTTGAAGCTGGACACGGACTCTTTCCCACGCTCTTACTGGGAGGCGCCGCTACAGTGGCAGATGGCCTCTCCAACGCTGCCGAAATCTACGGTAGCCAGCTGCGCGATGAGTGGGTCGCAGAGATCCTAGGCGAGGCGACCCCGACGTAAGTGACGTGATGCCCCTCTTTCCGGCGCTTCCCCCAAGCTGAAATGATCTCCGCCCTGCCGGCAGTCTGACCACCGGCGCACTTTCCGCGCTCCCTTTTCAAGGAGAAGCGCTGCAGAACATCACCCTTTCGCTCGAGACGATTCGCAACCTTACCATCGATGACCGCGAATTGAAGTTCAACCAAGACGATACGGGCAGTATCCTGGTGAGCTTCAAGCCTCAAGTGTACCAGAATCTGGTCGACGCGCTGGTGAAGAATGTCACCATCAATGCTCGCATCAAAGGAGGAAATGGCAATGCGATCCAAGTCTCCTATCGCTCTTCGAAGCTCATCGAGGCGTGGGACCTGACTTTTGAGGCCCTCGGACCGCGTTTGTGAGCAACGATTTCCTGCTGTGTATTACACAGACGGAGCGAAGAGCATCACTGAACTCACGCGTCGCATCTTTTTCCCCTCTCGAGCAGCCACAAGGGCAAAAGAGGCTCAGAAGTGTTCGAGAGCGGGTACGATCAGATCAAAGCTAGCCTGCAGAGCATCGTGCGCGAGTTCGAGTCGACGTATCATCTACAACTCGACGGGTTGGAGATGACCGAGCAGTCTTTGCACGCAGATGGACGAGAGCACAATCGAAATGCGAACAATAAGGCGGGCGAAGAACCTCCACCTCCTTTGAAAAAAGTGGCTCAGCTCATGCGCTGAATCGAATAGCACCGCTATACTCGTTAAATCTGCCCCCAGCAAGTGCTAGACGGCGCATATATACTGGTCTGGTAGATATCCACCCTAACAAATCACTCCGCCTTGCTTCGCGAGAAATTGAATGATCCATTTTCGCACGTCTGCGCATCGCTCGCCTCGCACGCGAGGTTGATGACCACTTTGATTATATTCGATCGTCGAGCGATGTGCGGCGAAGCGAGAGCGAGCAGGAGTGGATAGAGGTGCCGAGAATCATCGTAGCCTCGACATGCTTACTGTAGCGCTTGACCTCTCGAGCGAGGGAACGATATTGAACACCCACGCACTTCAACATTGGTCATTGTGGCTGCTGTGATGGTGATCGCTGCACCGAGCATACGAGTCCGAGGTTTGCGCTCGAAGCCAGACAGGGTCTACACGCGCGCGTCCGAGGTACAATCAGGTCGAGATTGGGAATGTGCGCACGCAACAGCAGCCCCAATTTGCCCGCCCGTACGGACCGAGCATACCAGGACCTTGATTTGATTGCGTGACTTGTGTACCTGTACGAGCTTAGAGCGGTCCCTGATCATGGTGACATTTGCGCGTAAAGTCAAAGAGTCGCACCATGTCTGCCCGAATGCAGGGACGATAGTGATGGGCAGCCTTGCGTTCGAACGGAGAGTCAAGTCAAGAGCATGCGGTATGCTCTGGTATTGAAATGGCTCGGCACGAGGTTACTGAATGTCCGGGCAGACAGGGGACATCGAGAGCAAAATACCAGACGCGTCATACACAGTCAAGATGTCGACGTCGTGATCGAGTGAGGGCAAAAGCAAGAGAAGCGACCAAGTCAAAACTCTCTGCGCGAGTACAAAAGGCACAAACTTTTTGGGGCAAAACTAAAAGTGAGAAAAGAAGAAAGTCTCCCGCAGGAAGCTGATTCGTTCATGGTTGGCCTTCCCTCGTCCTCATTCGCACCATCCCCACGGTCATCCCCAACGAAAAAGTTCCCAAGATGCTCTGCCTCAAGCCACTTTCTATCCTCTTTGCCTTCTATGTGGCCCTTGCCTGTTGCCTCCCAGCGCAAGCAGCGCCCCTCGACTCTCTCGCAGCTCGCGCACCCGAGCGTGCTGCGGACGAGTTGAGCAAGTTGTTGGAGATTGCTACGGATGGCAAGCTCGTGCCGTTCAAGCTCTACTATCAAGGCCAAATCGACGTTGGGTGAGTGGACGGCGGGGGCGGGCGGGGGCAGCAAATCGGAGTTTGCACCCTCGAGCGCACATGGCGGGGGGGGGGGGTGCATCAGAAGCTGACTCGCATGAGGCTCTCTCTCTTCCCTTTGTGCCGATCATTCACTTTTTGGCTTACGCCAGCGAGCCATTCACAAACAGCACGCAGTTTCACGACCTCTGGAACTCCATCAACAACATCACCCTTTGGATCGATGAGAAGCCAGGATTCAAAGTGCGCGGCGCACGCGCCTTGCAGGTCCTCGGACACGCTCACATACAAAACTATCACCTTTTCGCTACGGACCTGATCAAGGATGAGGTGTACATCAAGGTTCGCGCTGCCCTACACGATCTCGATTTGTTCCAGGAGGTGTCCAAGCTGCTGAGCGTCTGGCAAGCCGTCGTTGGCGAACTGTTACCCTCAGTGTGAGTCGCTTGGGGGCGGGTGGCAGACGGAGGTTGTGACAGCATGCCTCATCGTACCTGCTCTTTCGTTGCTTTTGCAGTCCTACCGAAGATCCAGCTAGCAAGGATTGGGTAAGCAAGCTGAATGGCATCGTCGCAGATCTGCAGACTGTCGTGGACAAACATGATCCGACGTGAGTCGCTTCGTGTGTTTCGTTTCATGTGGCTGAACCCCCAGGCTGAATGCGGCACCTCCTTCTTCTCGCCGCTTTCAGCAGAACTCTCCCTCCTCTCGTCAGCGGAGGAACGTGGTGATCCGATCGTGCTGTCGACGCCACCTTCGCGCATCTGCTCACACCCATGCAAACGAGTAGGTGTTCCTGCTTGATGAAATATGCGTGATCATCGAATGTATCTATTCAAAAACTTTTTGTGAAACTCGGAGCCTGTGCATGGGCATTGTCAGCTTGACGGGGCTGTCTGAATGCGCTAGAAACAAGCAAGACTCACGAGTGAGATCGTTGACAAAGCTGCTCTTGTCGCCGCCGTCGTTACCAGCAGCTCTGAGGATGCAACATGTGAGATGAAACAGAATCAGCGCAGTTTGAATCCTGCGCAAAACAGCACTACGCACTGATTCTTGAAGATGACATCGTCGTCCCACCTCCTCTTGACGCCAAAGCTGGGTTGCGCGCTGCTTGCCTTGCTTGCGCCTCCTCCTTTCATTGCGTTCTCTAAATTGAGCAATGGATTGCCCAGCGCAATTTCATCCTCCCTCGCATCCTGAGCAGCAGCATTCTTCTCCGCCTCTAGTCGGGCCTTTTCCTCTGCCCGTTCGCGCTTGATCTTTTCCAGTTCTCGCATGAGCGCAGCCGTCTCGTCCTCCTCATCAGAGTCAGAGTCAGAGTCCGAGTCCGAGTCAGAGTTGGACGAGTCGCTGTCGAGATGGGATGGAAAGCCAAATGAGCACAGCTGTACGTGCGCCACGTCATGCGTCGCTACGCCGACTCACCTTCCATCTTTGCCCTTGCCATTCTCATCCGCCTCAGCCGCACTCTCTGAATCACTGTCTGCGCGCTCCAGGGTAGCAGCAGCTTCTACCATCTTGCGACGCTTTGCGGCCTCTTGGTTATTGTTGGCAAGCTGCTCGATTGCCATTGGACTTTCAGCTTGCCCCCTCTGCCCCTCCACCTCCTGCTCGTCCTGATCCAATTCTCCAGCATCCTTTCGCTTCTTGTCCCTCGCCTGCCTCTCTGCTCTTTCCAACTCCAGCTTCAAGTCTCGCCTTTTGGCTGCATCCGTCTGAACATCGCCCGTCGTACCGCTACCCGAAGCGTACCCTTGACCTGCTGTCCTGAACTTCAGCCGAGTGTGCGCTGGCATCTCTTGCGCGTTGTACACCTTGGTCAGGTGACGGACGTCAGCCCTGCCCGCCTTGGGCGCCCATTGCGGAAGATGCGACATCCTGAAAGAGGTGGTAGCCTGAGCGAGAAGCTTGGATGTGGTGGTGATGCTGACGTTTGTGAGCTACAGGCGCAAGTCAGAGCGTCGACCTACGCAAGTAATACCAAGCGACCCGAAGTGGAGTGTGGCACGGTGAAGGGCCACGTGGATTAGCAAATCACGTGATGTCTCTTGGAAAACGATGTTTCCTCGAGTTGTGTTTGGTGCCTGAAATTTGCAGAGTGTCGTTTGGGAGGCTAAGTTGACGAATTGTAATCAAAAGTCGATGATGGCTGACCGCGCCAAAAGTCGTGATCATCCAACACTTCCGTCTGCGATGCTTGCTTGCTAGCCGAGCAGGGACGTTGTGCAGTTGCTGCAGATCAAGCAGAGGCTCGCTCTAAACGGACGGGCGAAAATAGCGTGGCGCCTTGGCTTGGACGCTGCGAGTCGCGCGCGTCGTTTCTGCAGCAGAAGGAAAAGAAAAGGTCGAAGCGCGTTGCGGAAGCTGGCGCTGCTTGGTGCATTTTGAGCGAGGTGCGCGCCCCGCGAGATGGTGCCATTTGCCGTTTGAGAAGAAGCAAAGAAGGTGTACGCGGCGGGTATACCTTGCAGCATCCATCTTTCCGACCCGTCCATCCAGCCAACGCGCGCACGCTCCAAAGCGACCTGGCACTCAGGTTGGGTCGGTCAGCTAGCACGCGCGCGGTAGGCAGGACATGCGGTGCGGTGCGGTGCGTTGCGCATTCATCGTGATTGGGTGCTTTGGAGGCAGAGAGGCGCCGCGAAGGGATGCGAGCAGAGCAGCGCACACGCCATCTGCTGCTGCATGTTGCATGCATGCATGCATGCATCGCCGGCTATCAAAATGCCGCGATTAAAGATTGGTTGTATATATTTGATTCAGCGCCGGCGGTCTTTTGTTCGATTGTCGCTGCATGGGCTTCGTGGTCATGTTGAATCCCTCAATTTTTATAATCAGCCTTTTCATTGCTGGCTCACAAGTTTAATCCATTTCGAGCAAGCTTGACATTCAAAGACTCTTGACTTTGCTCCTTTGGGGTCATGCAACTCATTGTCTGAGCGACATTCATGATTCTTGATTATCATTCAATTGAACATGCGACTTGCTTCACTTCTGTGTCTGCTCCATTCAGCCAGCGCCAACCTTTTTATTATCTCCCAATTTTGTAGAGGTCCACTCTACCTTGACGTCGCAACGCTGAAGTCATGAGTGGGAGCTAGGCAACGCAGCCCTCGCTGTATAACGGTAGAACGGGAAGCGGTTGAAACGGCGCTTCGCTCCATGATGCTGGCGCGAGCGGGTCGATCTGTAGAACGCCGCCCCTATACACAGCGCTCTGCCGCCGCCATCGATCGATCTGCTCCTTTTGCGCGGCTGTTGAATGCGTGCGCATGCATGGCGCCCATGCTGGCTGCATATATGCGCCCATGCGATGCGCACCAGCCGCGCGCTTGCAGCACGCGCGTGTTTGTTTTTTTCTTCTGCATGCCCCTGATGTATGCGCTGCCTGCCTGCCTGACCGACCAACCGACCGACTGACCGACCCCATATACCTGCGTCTGCACGCAAGGCGGGGGGCCACAGCAGAGTTGGAGTGTGAGTCGATGGCCCCCGCACAGTCTGCTTCAGCACGCAAGCCCGGCCGCCGCCGCGCGTTCTTTTCGCTTGGTCCGTGACATTACTTCGCGCTAGTGTGTCCGTCAACGGTGCATGGTGCGAGCATATCACCCATCCTCGCGCTCGATGAACACCTATAATAAGCAGCCACGCAGCTGGGACTGAAATTTCGGTTTGCCTCAAATTTGAATTTGTAACTTTTGATTTTCGTGTGATTTGAAGTCCTCCCAGCGGCCGGGCGATCAGCAGCGGGTTACGTGTGTTGCGCGAGGCAACTCACGCCGCTTTGCCCAGACTGGCGCGCATCCTCAAGCCTAGGAGCACACATCAACCCTGAATTTGTGCCTCTGCTGCACGAATCACCTCGCTCTTCAACAGCGTTTCTCACCTCTCATTCACCGTTCGCTGACGGGACTCCTTTCCTACTCACGCATTCTCCACACGCACCCTATCCTCCTCCTTTCTCTCTCTCTTTGGACCGCTGTGACTCCGTTGATCTCGTCTTTTCTCTCGCAGTCCGCGAACCATCTGTGTTCGAGCAGCGCGATCCAGGGACCAGTCAAGTCGTCGAACCACCTTCTCGCTGCTCCCTCAGCCCGCTGCCTCACCCCTCATTGACCGATCCGATTCACGACGACCGACGACGACCGAAGACGACGATCACCAATTCCCACGCTCATTGCCTGTTGCCACTTGCTCATCACCCAACACACTCTTTTTGCTAGCCATCGCTGCATCCTTCTGAGCCTCTCATCGCTTCCAAAAGAGCGCGCCGGCCATGTCGCCGGGTGCTCGCAACGTCTCCAAGAGGCTCAAATTTGCGGCAGCCAGCGCTTGTGCTGTGCTCGCATCCACCGCCACCACCAGCGCATCGGCATGGGAAGTGCCTCCCATCGATTTTGATGGCTTGGGTCAGCTTGGCGTCGCTGGTAGCTTTTCCGGCATCCAATTGTGGAATCAGTCGACGTCCACGCTCACACAGCAAGGCGCATTCAACGTCAGCGAAGGGTCGCTGATCGCGCTGGCTGCCGATGGGAACCTCACCAAGATTGCATCGACGAATCAAGGCGGCAGCATCCGGGCAGTCTGCCAGAGGACAGCGGAGCCGTTCACTGTGTTCGTCGGTGGTAACTTTAGCGACATCAATGGCACGCGCGTCGGCAACGTAGCCAGCTTCGACCCTGCGACGCAACGATGGGATGCGCTTGCTGGTGGTATCGACGGGCTGGTGAACACGCTATACTGCGACGAACAACACGGCACCGTCATTGCAGGTGGTGCATTCCTGGGCCCCTTTCGTCCTCGTCCCGACCAGGCTGCTCGCTTCCTCGGAGGAGTGGCCAGTTGGTCATACACTGGGGATGTTTGGTCCCCAGTCAGCTTTGGTGGTGTCAATGGAACCGTAGAGACCATCGCGCTCGGGTCCAACGTCTCGAGCATCCGCGTTGTGGGCAACTTTACCACCGAGTACAGCTCCCGATCCAGTCCCAACGCCAGCTTGTCAGGCACCAACACCTCCGCTTCTAGTCTTACACAGGCCCTCTCACCTCTGCCTCTCGGTCAGAGCGAGTTTTCGGGTGGCCCCTCTTCTGCTGTCGCTGCATACGCCAACCCAGCTCAGCTCCTGTGTCCACGCGGTGAGGATGGACCCAACAATTCGTACCACTTTGCAGACAATGCCGTGGGTCGCTTGACGCTGCGAGCGTTCCGCAGCCTGCAGACGCGCGCCATCCGCATCGGCAACACCTTTGTCGACGGAAGAGGCACCCGCACGTTCGGCATCGTCTCCATACCCGACAATACCGACCTCACCCTCATCTACCTTGACCCGCTCACCCAGCAGAACGTCACTTGTCGAGGTAACTGCTCCCTTTTCCACGACGCAGCAGTCGCACCTTACCAGGACTTTTTGATCGCAGATGTGCCCGAGAACGGTGCTGTCAATGGTACCAAGCTGCTCACTGGCATCCAATTCACCGCAACGGAGTGGTACGGACCGGGTGCTGGTCTGCACAGCTTGTCGCTCCTCAGTCAAGGCTCGTTTGCATATGCTTTCAACGGGTACAACCGCGGCGGCTGCAGCTCGACTCAGCCCGGCGTCAACGGCACCAGGTCGAGCAGCACTTCAGAGGGAGGCTGGTATCGCACGCACGTTCCAGAAGTCGGCGTTCCAGGAGTCGTGTCACCAGTGCTGGCCATCACCGACCGGACCGCGAACTTGCCCCAAAACGCAGGCTCGAGCGTCACCTGGAACGTCGATGCGCACTATAACGGAAACTACAGCGTCTTTTTGAGCGTGCCTGGTTGCACTGCCACCAACTCTTGCGACACGCGTACCGATGTCCAAGTGACCGTGTTCGGAAACAACACTGCGGGCGATGGAGTGAGCACATTTGTCAGCCAGAACGTGCCTGAGGACACGCAAATCCTCGTCTATGATGGCGAGATCATGAAGAGCGCAGGCGGCTTTGTCCCTACCGTGCGGCTCTCCATTCCGGGCAACGCCACGCGACCAGTCAGCGACACCTTCAACGTCATTGCCGATCGCGTGACCCTTAATCTGCGATCGTCGAACGAGACTCATCCCATGTTCGAAGCGAGAGGATTCGGCATGCTCGAGTACAATGTTTTCGACACGCGCGATGTGCCACAATTCAACGCTACGCAGATGCAGACAAACCTCACTTTCAACGCCTTTAGCAACTTTGGATCGGTCCTGCGCTCCAACGGTGTCGCCGCCAACGACACGATGGGTCAAATGATTGTTACTAGCAGCGTCACCAACCGCGGCTCTACATTTGTAGGCGGCAACTTCACCTCTCTCAATGCTAGCGCCACGGTCGGATTTGCCAACATCGTGTCTTACACCAACACATCTGGAGGATCCAACTTCACACGTCTATCTGGTGGAGGTGTCAATGGGCGAGTGTCGAGTCTCAGTGTCGTCAAGGATCACCTGTTCATTGGTGGAAACTACACGTCCACCTTTGACAACATTACTCAGCTGCCGTACGTCGCCGAATACGATGTCATCGGCAGCAAGTGGATCCCTCTGGCTGGCGGACCCGATGGACCGGTGGAAACTCTGACTCCGCTGCGAGAAACGTTCTTGCTGGTTACGGGAAGCTTTGAGTCGCTCAACAAGGGTGCAGTCCCGGCGGGCGGATATGCGATCTGGGATGTCATTGCCAAGAAGTGGGTGCCACAAGAGCCGTTTCTCGTTGGTAATGTTCTGGCCGCTAGCACACCGAGCAACGCCTCTGGCGTGGCGTACCTGGCAGGTGCCATTGGCGGCATCAGCAAAGATTCGGCGTCAGGAGCTGTGCGCATCATTCCTCCAAACGATGATGATCAGTTACCAACCATCGACACGCTCAACTTCCGATTCGAGAGCACCAGAGCGACGTCCAACATGCTGCCTGTTCCTGCAGCGCCTGCTGCAAGCTCTTCGGCGTTGGCATCAGCCCCTTCGAGTTCTGGGGCTGCTCCTCTCTCCAGCTCAGGCGCTGCACCCACAACCTCCGGAACTGCAGCACCAGCAGGTGCGCCGACATTTGCCAGCGATCTCGTCTTTAGCAAGCGCACCGACGATGCTCCTCAACCACGGTCCACCGGCGGTCACCATCACCACCACCGTCATCACGGCAACAGCTTAGAAGAGCGCAGCGGGACGTCGGTATCGCGGTGGCTCTCTTGGAATGCTCGGAGCAATCAGCAAGGCGGCCCGCTCGTCTCTCTCTCGCGTCGAGCGTCTGCAATGGAACCGGCCATTCTTGCAAGCAACGGGGAAGACGAGATCATCTCATCGGCATTCTGGAAGCGAGGCAACAACGACTTCGTCTATGTGCTCGGAGGCAATTTCACCACCGATGCCGGCATCAAGAATTTGGCGTACTACGACGAGAAGACGAATTTGCTGAAGCCCTTCCCGGCTCTGCCTCGTTCTTCGAACCTAACCGTCGTTCGCGCCGTCGCGGTGGACGGGGACACGCTGTATGCTGGAGGCGATGGTGGATTGGCCATCTTTGACTTCAAGGCCAACACATGGTCCAGCAATCTGGCGGCCCTGCAAGCGACTTCGCGAAACGTTCTCAGCGTGCAGGCAATCTACCACCGACCCGAGTCTAGCACCATGATTATTGCGGGAACTTTTGACGAAGCTGGCAGCTTGCCTTGCAAGAACGTCTGTGCTTGGGACACGGGCTCCCGCAGATGGAGTCAATTGGGTGCAGGCATTGATGGACAGATCTCGGCGATCGACTATGCAGGAGTGAGTCTGACTTGTGAGCAGCGCCACGGCTCGGATGCTGATCCTCTGTCCTTTGCTTGCAGAACCACGCGTCCTTGTTGCTTGTGGCGGGATCGATGACGGTGAATGGCGCCGAGGCATCGCTGGCCCAATGGGACTTTGAGGCGATGACATGGACTGCCCTTGGCAGCGTGGGAGTCGCCGGCGGCGAGATTCCTGGTCCTGCAACTGCGCTCAGTGTGGACGACTATAATCCCAGATCCATCTTTGTCGCCGGTCGCACCACTGATGGCAGGCGCCCGTATCTCGCCAAGTGGAACGGTCAATCGTACGATTCGCTTGCGCCAGGCGAGCTGCTTCCGGACTCTGGAATTGCTCAGCTCTCCTTTGTTGGTATTACGCGCGCGCACCCAGACAATCCCGTGCTCGAAAACAACCGCATGCTCGTCGTCTCTGGCGCGCTCCTCATGCGCGACTTTGGAAACGTCTCGACTGCGCTATTCGATGGACAGCTTTGGACGCCTTACCTGCAAGCCACCTCGCCATCCGGCGGATTGGGAGTGGTGCGAGCTTTCACTCGCAGCAACGAGATACTCAGCTTCCCCAACTTGCACCACCTTGCCGTCGGCATTGTTATCCTCATCTCGATCGCCATTGGTCTGGGCATCGTCTTCCTCCTTGTCCTCATTGGTTTGATTTGGGCGCTGAGCCGGAGACATCCCAATCGTGGGGTGGATGTGCCGATCTCTCCATCAGACGATACGCTCGCCATGGCAGGAGGTGCGGGTGCAGGAGAGAAGCGTGCCCCCAGCGAATTGTTGGCCACGCTCAATGCTGCTACGGAAGGTGCGATCGAGCAGCGTGGCGCAGATTCCGCCGGCTACGCTGCTGCTGGAGCCGGCGCCGCTGGCGCGGGAGCGGCGATGGCAGCGTCCACATCGCACGGACATAGTCGACAAGAGTCGTCTGCTGCGCACGGGGGAACGTTGGAAAACAGCGACGAAACTGCTGGAGCGGCTAGCACTGCTTACCACTCCGAACGGACTGGCCAGTCGGCCTATTGGAGCGGCGAAGAAGGCAACCCGGCTGCGGAAGCTGCTGCTGGTGGTGCGGTGGGGGCGGGTGCGGCTGCGACAGGCATCGCGTATGGAGGATTGGACGAAGGGGCAGGGCCTGGAGAAGGCTTGGAAGCTCACGCGAGATACTCGTTCGAAGCGACACATCCCTCGGAGCTTGCTGTGCATGCTGGTCAGACTATTTGGATCTTGGACGATCAGGACGAACATTGGTGGTTGGCAAAGGACGGACAGGGCAACAGCGGGGTGTTGCCCGCTACCTACGTCCTCTAGCATTACGAGACGTGCGACTTGATCGATACCCACGCATCATCGTACGGCAGCAGAGCAATCAACGCTCTCTCCTTCCGCAGCTCAAACATACACACACTCTTTTTTTTTCACTTCACTCTTGAGACCAAAACAGACACACCCTTTCCCTTTGCACCTCTTGTTAATTCTCCTCTCTTCTCCCCTTTTCTTCGAACTTGACAGCTAGATTGAATCTCTCTGCCCAACCTCACACTTTTTCGACAAATCTCTTTGTGGAGAATCTAGATTCGGTTTCGAGCAAGGGTGCTGCTGCTGTAGTCCGAGCGAGCGCCGTGTGAGATGTGTTCTGCAGTACCGGTACATACCTGAAGGAATACGTACATGAGCAGAAGGTCGACCGCGTGCTCGCCAAGCGTACCTGTCGCTCGATCAGGTGTGGCTTGATCGCATGCTGCGAAAGGACCGGCCGGCCGATCGACGGGGCGAGCTCGGAAGTGCGTGCGTGCATGGCCCCGATTTAGCACCTGCGAACGGGCGCGTCGCGTAATCGCGAATGTGAATACTCGATCACCTACTACTCACGACTGTGCGTGCGTGCGTGAGTCCCCGCACGGCGATGATCAAGTGCATATACCGCCGTGCGCGACACAGAGCCGGAAGCGGAAAGTCAGCAATCGTGAATGTGACTTGAGTGTGAGCCAGGCCGCATGGCAGCAGCAGCAAGCAGCAGTGGCTTGGCTGTGCTTTGCTTCCACTTTCACTCTTCATTTACTCCCTCGTCATACTATACCCACACCACTCCGACTGCTTTCCCCCCCCATCTTCGCAAATCACACCCCACATTCATCTCAATTGACAACCACAATCCTTTGCTTGCAAACTTTCTTTTCTCGAACTTCGGCGCACCTCACCTTTGCACATTCTCACAACCTTGGGCGCACATTCGGTCCACGATTGCCCTTTTTTTGGCCCTCGCAACAGTTCGAAGCATCCACCTACTTGCGCATCTGTCTCTGTTGCCACTCGTATCGCCCCTCCGTGACGGCGGTATTCACGATACCGGAATGGCGCAGCTGCAGGCTCCAGCTCCTCGTCGGCCCATCGCGCTGCTTCGAAAGAGACGAACTTCCTCTCATCAAGCGCGAGCCCTTCACTCTGGCTCGATCGCAGACGCGACACCATCGAGCACGAGCACGGGAGAGAACGAAGTGCGAGCAGGCGCACAGCCGGACGAGGAAGAGGATGGGGAGAATCGAAACCGACCTGTTATGAGGCAACGAAGGAGCGCAAGTCCTGTAGCCGGCTCTCACCCCGCTCTCAGCGCAAGCACGAATCACGCGGATGGCACACCTTCGCGTCATGACCGCGACAGGCTCTTGAGTGTGCCCTTGGCCAGATCATCACACGCAGCAGGCAACGAAGGCTTGGTGGGCACACCTCGAGCACCAGCGCTACAATGGGTTTCGAGCCCTATTCCCAGACATTGGACACTCAATCCACTGGCTCGAGGTCGCGCTGGTCAGGAAGGAGGGGACGAGGAGGCGATGATGATGATGATGCCTTCCAAACGCGACTCGCCATTAGACCCATCCGCAACACCCGCAGCGGCAGCGCTCGTCAAGCAGTTGTGAGGGCAAGAAAGATGCGTCGCGTAATTCATGTGCGCCAAAGCCGTGACTTTTTGCAACGCACCCAGCTTTGGCACCAAGCACGAGGTCGCTCGCCCCCGACGCAAACAAGCCCTTCAAGCATGACGCTTGGCTGCAACACACTTTTGCATCCGACGAAACTTTTTCGCATACTTCATTAGGCACGCCTCGGGTTACATTCATGTGCCGCTTCTCGTTCGACACCCAGCAATCCCCCCTCAACTCCATCATGCAAGCGCGCCAAGTCGCGATTGTTGCCCCCACTCCGCAGCTTCACCATCTGCCTTCGAAGTTGTTGAGAGCGGGAGCGTAGTTCCACACGCCGGCTTGGCTCAGCACATTGACGACGAAGAAGCGCGGTCTTCCAGCCTCGCGCGTGCCAGTAGCTACGACGACGCTGGTTTGACCGGCCTAAAGAGAGGATGACACGGTCCATCAGCATAGACTTTCTTACCCGCTCGCTTTGGGTTAGAGAATCTTTCGAACTTACATTGACGCGCTGACCTCGAATCGTGGTGTAGTAGGGCGTTTCTCCGGCGCCGGAGGTGTAGGTCTCGTAGATGATGTTGTAGCTCGCAGCACCAGTCACAGCGTTCCATCTGACTTCGTAATCGCCATTACTGTTGATCCTTCTGGCGGAAGTGATGGATGCTTGACCAGCTTTGCTTCCTCCACGAACGACGTTGATGGGTCTGGACTTGAACCAGTTTCGACCATTGCCTGCGCACGTGGCCGTCAGCGTCTGAACGACGTAGAATTGGAATTGCACCGGAGCTTGACCGTTGCGGCACACGTTGGTAAAGTCGTGCACGGAAATGTAATCCCTATGGGCACATCGTGTTCGAGAATGATGGAGGGAGCGGGCGGGCGGTATGATCCTATCAGCAAATCACGCCATGCGCTGCTGCTGCTGCTGCTGCTGCTGCTGCTTCGATGGGCCATTGCGCACCACCCCCATTCCCCCATTCCATTCTCCACTCACCCGCGCGTCCTGTCTTGACGATAATTCTGACCGCCGGTGGTGGTATAATCTGGATCGCTGATGGACAGCTTGTCGAAATCGCGAACAGGTGTTTGTCGAACGCTGTCACGGTGGTGTGGAGAGAGGGGGGTGCACGTGTGCGATGAGAACCTTGCACTCCATGAAGGGGGGTGGGGGGGAACACGCTGAACGGTCACTCGCTCCGCTCATACTCACCGACTTCCATCGGCATAAAGCGCATCGAAGGCCCAATTGTAAACGACGGCGCGTCGATCGCGCAGCATGGACAGTTGAGCGCTGCAGTCGTCGAATACGCGCGCTGCGAAATCGGCAGGAGGGTATGCGCTGCAATCGCCCGAGCTGCTGTCTTCTCGCCATGTGAACGAGTACTTGGCATCGTTTGGGTCCAATTCTCGCTTGGATAGCGTGGCGGGTGCGCCGAGCGTCGAGCTGCTGCTGAGCAGGGTCAGTGCGGACGCGAACACGACGGGAAGAGCGAGTGAGAAGCGCATGATGGGCAGAAGTTGGGAGTCGTGAGTGTGTGTGTGTGTGGAGAGGGCGGCAGAGAGCGGGGGGGATTGGTCATGGTGGAGCTCGTTCATCTCCTGTCTTTATGCTTTCTTTGGCCCCAACAGGGTCATCAGCAAGTAAGCCTGCGGTATCGTACAACGAAGCGACGCTGCTTCAGGGAGATTTGCTCTCTCCTGTGATTCAGGGAGATACGTACCCCTGGACAAGCTGCCACTTGTTGAATCTCGCTAGCGGTCTCTTGGCGGATCGCACCCGCACCAGCAGCAGCTTGCTGGTCAGATCTGCAGCCTGACTGAACAGCAGACACAGCTACAAGTAAGTCACCACACAGCTCAGGGTCTCATCTATTTCTGGCTTGCAAGCAGGATCACGACCGAGGCAGGCCTTCATACAGATCGCTGCTTGCCAAGACATCGCTGCAAATCGATGCATCCTTCGTCATTTGCTGCTTAGCTTTGACTTGGCGCAGGCATCATCCGTGATTCTCATCTCCGCAGAGTTGCAAGGAACGCCTTGCTGCTTGCTGCTGCTATAATCAGTGAATCGCGCATTCGCATTCACGCACCCACCCACGCACCCACGCACGCGCATGCGCACATGTGAGAACCCGCGTTCTCCGCAAATCTCACATTTAGCGCATGCTTGGCAAGCGAAGCGCGAATCAACAAGATGAGTGGTCAGTGAAATTGCGCTTGGCTTGGCTTGGCTGGCAGCAGAATGCACGGGACTTTGCTTTCAACATGACCATCATCATTGGCGATTTTGGACGCATAGTGACGGACTTGGAACGGACTCAAGACTTGGCAGCAAAAAAAGACGCTTCAATCGGGGTAATAATAGGAGATTTCAGCGCATCGGATGAATACAGCCAGCATCATGGATGCTGCGGACTACGCATGAAGTGGGGCGGTGCGAGCACGAAATGCGGCGCCAGTCCAATGCTCAAAAGGAAGCAAGCTGATGAATGGACCACACCGGCGGGATCGCAGTCGTGATAGACAAGCATATCCCTCACTGGGAGTGAAGAATCAACTCGAAATCAACGCATCCAGAACATCATGCGCACATTCGCGGGCCCTGAGTGCAAGGTGCTTAGCATTGAGTTCAGGCAGGCAGTCAAGATGGGCGGCGGTTGCGAGCCCGCGACCAGCTGGAAGAGGAAAGCTCGGTAGTGCCGACCGCGTGGGCGCATGTATGCGCTGCGCTGATCCCGAACCGACGCCGCGATGGACGCTTGACAACGCAAGTGTACCACTTGTATGCCGCGATCAATTCCACTGCGGAACGGCCATCGTCAGAAGCCGCTTTCAACTTCATAGCTTCCCTCTCCCTTCTCAGAGGAGGCGTGCGCAGCCTGCTCGCCCAAAATTATTCCCGTCACATTTGGCACGCTTACGACCGGCCAAGTCGCTTCGGAACGCATTGCGTAGCCATCGAAGGCGTCGTGCTCAGGAAAAGCGCCCAATTGAGGGCGTCAGGGCCAACGATGACGAGGCGCGTCTGTCCCAAAGACTTGTGGCTCACGAGCAACGGGCATTCTCGAAGATGCAATGCGCAATGCGCAAAGCCAAAGCCAATCCCAATTGTCTTGGATGACACGCCAACATCTTAAAGTGATGGCGTCATCACCGGCGCAGTCGGTAAGCCTCCTCGTGTGGCAACCAATCAGCAAAGCGACCTCAACGGTGCACATTGATGCTATCACGACTCTGGCGCAGCTCAACGAAAAAATATCGGAGGAGCCAGTCTGGACACCAAGTGATGCTTTTCTGTGGCAAAGGGTTAGGCGAAGGCGAACCGCGAAAGCGCAGCAAAAGTACATGAAGGCGCATCTCGCTACCCACCACGCGACTTCAGTCCATCCCTTGTCACCAACACTGACCACTGTCTAAAATTTTGCACCCGAGCTGGTCTCGCCTTTTGACAACATCGTCTACCTTGATATTCAGCAAACACTTTCCCAGGTATTTCTTTCACATAACTCGACGACTTTGCCGACATGCAAGTTTTCACTCTGCCACTCATGCTCGTGGCCAGCATGGCGCTTTCTAGCAACCATGGCGTTCTCGCTGCCCCTCTCGTGCTGGAGGCACGCAACGAACTCACGGCGGCGGCCAAAGGTCTCGAACGCACTCTAAGCGGCAGCGGCTCGCATCAAGCCGAGGTAGGTCTGGTGGAAAGACCCAGCAGCACCAGCCCTCTTGCGCACGACCACGACCACCAGCCTGCCGCAGGCACTCCGCTCGTCCATGGACCTGATGGGAGCGTTGTACCCAAGAAAAAGCCCATGACTTGGCAACGAAAGGCCAAAATCTTTGGGCGAGTGCCAGATCAGGTTCAATGGACTTTGATGCCCTTCGGGCACCGCAGTGCTGACTCGCCATTTCTTCACTGCATGCCATTCTCGTAGCTATGCGGGACTGGGTGTGGGAGGCTTTGGTCTTGGCACCTACCACCTGAGTAAAGCGTTCATCAATGCCGACGAAGAGCGACGAAAGCAACGTCAAGCGGCGAATGAGCAAGTCATTGCTGACTTTGTCACCAACCTCAAAGCGCAACGTGAGTAGTAGCGGTGCCTTTTCCAAAAGGTCTCAGCTAGGGCACTTGCAGATGCTGACGTTCTTCACGATTCTCCAAACTTTCCCCGTCGCCCATAGAACCCGACGGCAAGTCTTTCTAGACATTCACAGTCCTAGAGCTGCAAGTCACGGTTGGCGCCAGGACTCCAGTTCTCATACAGATCTCGACTTGAGTCGTTGCCACTGTGAAGCCAGGAGATGCCCTCGTGCATGCGAGCTCGGTACACTGCTGCCCGTCGCCTTTGATTGAGATTGGCGAGTCATGCCCAACGTTCTGTATGTGCCAAAGTTCGATGGGTGATTTCATGTTGCAACCTTGTCTATTGCTCGGGCGTCTGATTTAGCCGTCTTCGTGGTGGGAAATCCCTAGCATTCGAGTCTTGACCCCCGTCGCATTCGTGGGTATGGTGTTAGATACTCGCAAGTCCGGCTCGGAATCCACTCCTGGCATGAATTATGATCTGACTCAACCCTCGTGCCCCTTCAATAGTCAATCACGTGAATAGTGCGAGTTTTTGGGAGCAATGGCACGTGACACTCGAAACAGCGCTCATCGTGAATCATGAGTGGGACGCGCAAGCTTGGAGACGCGCTTTCTGAGACCTTTGTGCCCTTTGCCTCGCATTCGTGACACCAAATTCCATGACGCTTGCTTCGCTCTCCAATGCCCTGCCACCTTCTGGGAGCTCTGTTGCTCCGCCTGCCCTCATTGAGCATTCTGACCCTTCAGATCCGCCTGACTCTGATTGTCGACCCTTGCGCCAGGAAGCGCCAATATCATTTACCGACGCTTAGGCAGATTCTGTCGAGAAACTTGCAGTGACGACACGGCGAGGCGGTGGGCACAAGATGCCAACAGCTACTACCACTTCGACCGGCGATGGCCGCCATGCGAGTGGATCGAACTCGGCTTCACCAGCATCCATCGCATCCATGCAGCACCTCTTTCCTTTGACCATGCCCTTCCCGAACCCCATGACGGATGATGATGTGATCCCATCTGGCGATCTAGCGCTGGAACAAGATCTGCTGCTGCATTCGGACGATCTACGAGCATGGAGAGCGTACATCACCCACGTCGAGACTTCCAACATTCCCGTGCGAGATACGATCGCTTCCAAACTGAGCACCGAGCCCATCTGGAACAGACCCGATGCGACTTGGAGCGCGGCTCAGGTTGATTTGTTGGGACCTTTGAGCAACAAGGAGGCGAGAATCGCGCTGAGACGCGTCGTCTGCGTGTACGAGAGGACATTGGTCAGATTTCCGCAGTGCTATGCTGTCTGGCTGCAATATCTGCTCAGAAGGAGCAGCTTCGTCGCAGGCGAGCCAAAGGGAGGCATAGAGGCTTGGAAGAAGAGGACGCTGGAAAGTGCTAGGCAGGCGCTAGATGCCGGTCCTGCGCTGTTGGAACAGCAAGAAGAGGAAGAGTGGGAGTGGAGAGAGGGCAAGGCTTTGGATGGTAGAGTGGGTCACAGAGAGTGGGAGAGCTTGGCAGCTACGTTCGAGAGAGCATTGATGTGCTTGCCAAAGGTGAGTGCGCTACAAAGATTGAGGCGAGAGAGATCGTCTGCGCCCTTGGTAAGCATGCTAATCTCATCTCGCTACGCACTCGCAACATCGTTCAGATGCCTCGATTGTGGCTTCTCTACTTTTCCATCCTCACCCATCCTCTCGCCCCAGTCACGCTTTCCCGAACGCATACACGCCGCACCTTTGATCGAGCTCTGCGAACGCTTCCTCCATCACTGCATCTGCGCGTATGGAAGCCTTATCTGAGATGGGCAGAGAGTGTAGGAGGAGAGACGTGTCTCAAGATCTGGCGGAGGTATCTCAGGGTAGATCCTAGCTTGACAGAGAGGTACGTTGGCATCTTGCTAAAGCAGAGACAAGAGGTGGAGGAAGAGTCTGCTGAGCAAGAAGAGGAGGAGGAAGAGGTCAACGAGAGCAAAATCCGAAGGAGCAGAGAAGCTTCCAAATTGCTACTCAAGCTGGCCAAAGAAGCTCAGGATGGCACATACACCAGTCCAGAAGGCAAAAGCCCGTATCAGCTCTTGATCGAGTGGCTGGAACTGTGCGAGAAGCATGGAGATGAGATTGGTTTGGATCACCAAGAAGAACAGGATCTGCAAACTCATGGCAAGACCAGTGCCGACGGCGCTGTTGCTAAGTCTAGTGCCGCTTCACTAACGCAAAGAGGCGCCTCAATCCGCGCATCCGATCTCGATCCTCTGGACGCGATGCCCATACCTGTTGATGGAATTCTACGTGCACTCGGCATTAACAAGTTTCCTGATCAAGCGGGACGTCTGTGGACTGGCCTAGCGACGTATTGGATCCAGCGTGGGGAGCTAGAGGTGGCAACAGGGACATTCGAGGAAGGCATCTCCAGCGTCGTCACTGTGCGAGACTTTACGCAGATCTTCGATGCGTATGCAGAGACGAGCGAAAATGTGATCGGATATCTCATGGAAGAGCTGGGCGAAGAGCAAGAAGATGAAGGGGAAGCGGAGGAGAGAAGCTTGAAAGAGCAAGAATTGGACGAAAGGATGCAGAACTTTGAGCTGCTCATGGAGCGGAGACCTTTCTTAATCAACGAGGTCCTGCTCAGGCGCAATCCAGATGATGTGCAGGAGTGGGAAAAGAAGATTGCCCTGCAGGGCAATGAAGACGACAAGATCGTAGACGTCTACAATGAGGCTACAGCCACCATCAATCCGCGAAAAGCCACGGCAAACTACCACCAGCTATGGCTCAACTTTGCGAAGTTTTATGAAGTAGGAGGCAGCAGTGAGGGAGAGGAGGGCGAGGCGGACCTGGATAGCGCCAGGCTCGTCTTTGAAAGGGCGGTCAAGGTGAACTTCAAGCGGGTCGACGATCTTGCAGAGGTGTGGTGCGAATGGGCAGAGATGGAAGTGCGAGCTGAGAATTACGAAGCAGCACTTCGTGTCATGTCTCGAGCCGCTTCGGTGCCCGTCAAATCGAGCGAGATCAAGCACATTTCATACCACGACGACGCGCTCAGCGCACAAAAGCGGCTCTTCAAGAGCACCAAGTTGTGGAGCTTCTACGTCGACCTGGAAGAGAGCATCGGAACGGTCGAGGGATCCAAAAGGGCGTACGATAGGATACTGGAGCTGAAGATTGCCAACGCGCAAATCATCGTCAATTACGCTAGCTTTTTGGAGGAGCACAAGTACTTTGAAGACGCTTTTAGGGTATACGAAAGGGGAGTAGAGGCTTTTGGATACCCCATTGCTTTCGAGATTTGGAACGTGTACATCAGCAAATTTGTCAAGCGATACGTGAGTTGTGGTGTGGGCCGAGCAGGACACAAGTCGCGCGCTGTGTGGATCCGTCTGACTCAAACACCTTCTTCGCTGTTCTTCAACAGGGCGGAAGCAAAATCGAAAGAGCCAGGGATCTGTTCGAACAAGCGCTCGAATCATGTCCTTCTAATTTTGCGAAGCCTCTGCTGCTCAAGTACGGAGCGCTGGAGGAGGAGCACGGACTAGCAAAGCGCGCACTGAGCATCTATGAACGCGCAACACAAAAAGTGTCGGATGAGGACAGGTTTGATGTGAGTTGTTCTGGACTCGGCGCACCTGCAAGAGGTGCTGTGATATGCAAGCATCTGTAGACGAAGTGTAAGCTCACATTGCTGTGCTCGCCAAACCGAAATCGCGCCACGCAGATGTTCACGTTCTACATTGCCAAGGCAGCGGCCAACTTTGGTTTGGCGGCTACCAGATCGATCTACGAGCGAGCGATCGAAGTGTTGCCGGACAAGCAAACGGCGGAAATGTGCCTGCGATTTGCTGCTCTCGAGAGGAAATTGGGAGAGATCGATAGAGCTAGAGCTATCTATGCCCACGCTAGCCAATTCTGCGACCCGCGAGTGAGTTGGGCAGTGTCTCCTTTTTTGCCGTCGAAGAGCGTCTCAACCCTGATATGGTTCCTTGCACATCTCTACTATGGACTCTACAGACCAGACCCGATTTCTGGTCAGAGTGGAACAAGTTCGAAATCGAGACTGGCTCTGAAGACACGTTCCGGGAGATGCGTGAGTGTCGCGCAGCTATGAAGGCTTCAACTGTCCCGCTGCGCTCATTAGGTGGACTCGACTGACACCACTTTTGGCTTGATCTAATACCGCCTTGCCATGCTTTCGCAGTGCGCATAAAGCGAGCAGTGCAAGCTCAATTCAACACCGACGTCTCCTACATTGCCGCATCGGCCGCGCTCTCGGCTGCAGCAGGTGCCGCCGAAGCGCAAGGAGCGGCAGGAGAGGAAGACGAGGAAGATGATCCAATGGCTAGAGCAGAGGCTGCTTCTAGGAAAAGAGCTGGTGCGGCCACTATTGGCAGCGCGGGCGGACCAGCTTTTGTCGCTGCTACCACCACCGGACAGGTCAGGAGCGAGGATCAGGCGAAGAACAAGGAGCAGATTGGTGGGGATGATGACGATGATGATCTGCTATGACGCACTGTATACATGCGTGGTAGTAGAAATACAATGTTGAGGTTTATCGAGCCTTCCGCCTCGTTCGAGCGCTGTAATGCGCGGTCCCTCGATTGAAGCGCGTGCGATGCCTTATCAGATGTGCTGAGCGCGAACAAGCTCAGACAGTTCGAACCTTCTTTGCGCCCGCACCTGCTCCTGCTTTGCGCTTCTTGAACATGCTTTTCGGGGCGTCGGAGCCCGCTCCTGGCTGCCCAGTCGTGCTTGGCTCCCGCAAAGAGCCGTCAACCTCCTTCGTCGGAGGATCCGCGCTGTCATCTTGCTCCTTCTTGGGCGACGCAGGAGATCCACCAGACAGGCGAAATGAATCCACACGGGATTCGATCGTCGAGTCTTCTCGCTTAGGCTCCAATTTGAGACCTTGCCATTGAGGTAACCTTCGTCTCCTCACCGCATCCTCGTTCCAACTCGCCTCTTGATCATTCATCCTCCTTTTCTTCACCTTGATCTCCTCCGTCGCATTCTCCTCGTCGTCGTTGCGCGCATGCAGCCCCGTCTTTTCCTTCACTTGAAACGCACGAGCAGCTTCGTACTCCGTGCCCTCATCCTGAGCATTCGGTGCTCTGTTCACGACGGGCCTCGAAGGAGTGACAGTCTCCCACTCTCCCACGAACCCTTCCTCTTTTCTTCTTTGTTCCAGCTCTTGCTCGCGCAGTGCAGCTTCGTGCTCTTCTTTGAGCCGAGTGGACTCATAGGACTCTTGAGCATAGGACGCATCGCTCACTGTTCCGTAGGCTGACAATTTGTCCGAGGGCTTCCAAGAGGTATTTTCCGGGGCTGGAGCCGTCTTGGAAGGTGTGGGTGCTGAAGGCTTGGAGGTGCTGACACTTGCTTCAGAAGCGTCCCTCGTCGTATCTGCAGCATGCGCTGCTGCTGCTGCCTGTTCGCGATGTAGCGAGAAGATAGAGTAGTCATGTCAGCAGGCACACCTGTGTATCTGACGCAGCACGCCACATCAATCAATCGTCAGCAGAGCGCAGCTCTAGCCTGCCCTCTCGTTCTACCGACGCGCCCAAGCTCAACTCACCCTCTCGATGGCAGCCATCTCCCTCCTCGCGGTCTCCTCTTCCCTCCTCTCCCTCTCCGCCTTTCTGTACGTGCCCTTCAGCGACCTCTCTACGTTGCCTTTGTGACGAAGCCCATTTTCGTGCTGCATGCGCGAAGGCACATCATCGTTGATGGTAATGTCGCAGTACGGACAAGTCCATTTCTTGCGAGAGACCCAGAATTCGGACATTATCGCTTGTGGCGGAGGGGAGCTAGAAGCGCGAAAGGGTCGTGTGGGGACGAAGACTTGGGGGTGAAGAGGTGAGATGGACGCCGTGCTGCTCAGCTGTATGTCTCTTGGTGTTGGGTTGGACGCGGCCGAAGTGGAGATGATTGAGCTACTCACTCATGCGTGACTGATGTGAGGATGTCCGTTCATGACACTCATCAGACTCTTGACTCTGGACGTGGGTTGAAGTTCGAGTTGCGCGCAGCCTCACGTGAACCTCATGCGGCCGCGTAAAGAGGGCGGCGCGCGCAGCAGTTCGCGTTTGGTCGTCTCCTGCTATAGCATGCATGCGTGCAGCACAACCCCAAGAGCAGCGTAGTAGTCTTGAGTGGATGAGAGCTTGAAAACAGCAAATTAATAATATTGCGGAGCCTTATTTGCGATTACGCGGGCTACGACGCGCCTCTGACCTCACCTCGCTTACTGACCCTACCCTTTACACTCGCCTTGCCCCTCGTACAAATTATCGTGACGTTGTCAAACAAGTCTCCACCCAGCCGCAGCACAAGGGCTTTGATGTGTGCGGCACCACAGCTGGTTTGGTCTTTGCGTGTTATACCAAGTAGATTCTCAAGGGAACCCCTCGCTTCTGCGACTGTCTTGACCTCAGTAATCAGGGCGGACCTGGTTCGAGAAAGGTATAATTACAAGTACAACTGCACTTTGATGTTCGTGGTCTTGCTCTCTCTGCCACAGTCGCTATACGAGGTGAACAACACAGGCAGCGCCCACCAGCGCAGTGCGACATGCAAGAGATTGATGATGTATTTCTGGCACATACACACGACCGACAGTAGTGAAGGTCATTACAGCACGATAGACAGTGAGCAATGGAAGCTGAAACGAACAAACAACCCGCTCGTAGGGACTGCCGCAATGACTCCCACAGCTTCAGAACTTAGTGTCTCAGTGAGAGGGCCACCCGTGCGGAGCGATCGCTCTACTACACAAAGCAATTGCCTCCACTCTTGTGTGCGTCATCGCTAGCATGCAGGAGCCTACCACTAGGCAGCCCCTTACGCGCTGTTGAAGCTGGGCTGTTAAGTTACGAAACCGATGAGACATCTGCCTCTCCGCAACCCCTTGTGCCCATTCACCGCCCTCCTGAGCCCGTCCTGACGGACCCTTCTTCAGGGTTGGCGACAGAGGACACTCTTGGGCCAGCCGACTTGGCAAAGCGCCGACCTGAAATGGATAGACACGGCGAACATCTGGAGGCGGTGAGCTGTTGGCTGCATAGCCTGGCTTTCTCCAGGTCCCAGCCCGCTGGAACTCTGAAGAAGCTGGCGCCCACCCGTTTACCTGCCACAGCAAACTGCTAGATGACCGCTCCGGCACTAAGCCCGGACAGAGTGAAGTGGTTAAGTATTGTTGAATACGCTGGTATCATCAGCGTCGTGCGGTTGTGCGAGGCTTCTTGTTGGATTACAGGGACAAGGATGGTGGTTGATTCAAACAAAGGAATGACCGGTGCAGAGCACGATTTGCGAGTCATCGGGATGAGTCCCTCAAGCACATCAAGCAGCCGGCCAACACTGCAGCAAGGTGTGGGGCTACCGAGCCAATCGCTGCGACCAGGGAAAGCAGTACCCAGCAGGACCCCACTTGGTTGATCCCGCGCAACAGCAAACGGCAAGAGATATTGGGCAGGCAACGAGCCCTTATCCACGTAAAGGCCCATGCGCAAGCAGTGATAACGGGGCGCTTAGCGGGCTGGCTTATGTACCTGGCCATCGCCCCCTAATCACACGGAATCGCCATACATAACTGCCGACGTCCGGAAGCCGCCTTTCCACCGCACGGCCCATGCGCCTCTTGAAAAATTCAGTCCCCAACGACAGATACGCAGTGCGCCGTCACCCATGGCACAGAGATGTCAAGGTGAGCTCCGCGTGAACGACACAGAATTGAAGCTGGGCGATAGCCCAATTCGGAAAGCATGGTGGCGAACCGCGCTAGGCAAAATGCACCAAAAGTCTGGAATTCCCCTCTCGTGACGGGATGCAGTCGTTAGTCTGAGTAGTAAAGATCACAGTATGCCACAAAAGTCACGGCTTGACCTCCGATCCATCGATGACATCCTCTTTTTTCTAACTTACAAACGGCGACCGGTCCTCAAATGTTACATAGTCTTGGAAATTGAAGGCCGACACTGTGGCAGGCAGTTTATGCTACTCAATAAGTAGGTACTCTTGTTGCGATCCCGGGCCAATGACCGACACGTGCACCTTCCTAAGAACGCACAAGGCCGTAGTCGGCATCTTCTGGCCTACCAATCAATTACCGAATCATATCAGACGCCGCAACCTGTCAAAATTTAGCCATGCCACCTGCACCGTCCGTCACTAAGAGGACCCAACCCCAACAGCCGCCACCCATTGGTTCCTCCCTCCATAAAAGGCCAGGATCCAACAAATTCACGGGCTAGCAACTTCTACCGCCTGGTCCCGTCAGTCAGATCAAGGAGATTACGCGATCGGCAACACATTGACAGCAATGTGGGCCGACAAGGACCCGTCCCTACGCTGACATCCCGGACTTGCACGTGCACACGTTATCCACCTTTGTTCCCCACTGCGCCAATGAGGTCCTACACATCGAATCACGGATGTGCACCAACGATCTCCACCACCGTACAAGGATGACCAACGATCGGCGGACAGATGCAACACATTGACGGCAAATAGACCGACAGGAATCCGAACCCACGCCGATACCCCGGACTTGCTTCTCGACACCCAGGCTTGCTTCTATACACCTTGTATACGCCGCAGAGGTCTGTAGATGCGCTAAAAACTGCCACCAGTGTACGACAACGATGGCGCAATTGGCGGGAAAGTGCAACACATTGTCCTAATCAGAGGACAGACAGGCACCCGTCCTCGCACTGTTACCCTGGGCCCGCTTCTGCACCCTTCATTCACCGCTATCTACCATCTCCTAGAGTAATCTGTGTGCCTCTGTTATCTTGGTGCCCAGCACAATGCTACCTATGATGACAGACCACCGAAACTGCGCCAACTTCTCCTTGACCGACAGGCACCCGATACCTCGGCTGCTTCCGTGCGTCTCTTTATCTGAGCTGTACGTCACTCCGTGTCTGCCCAGGCCTCTTGAATCAATCTCTACACCGTCACCGGCAACAGACTCGTCATACGTGCTTTACGCCTTGCAGATTCCCTGTGTCAAACGACACTATCATACTGCATACAGCGCAAGCAAAGAGCCACCAACAGGCCATGTGCAGGTTGGTCACTGCCTCAATCAAACGTGTATGGATTGCTGCTGACTGTCCCGAACACATCGACGGCAGACTATAAATAAAGGCAAGATTTCTGCCCCCACATGAACCCTCCTGAGCCATTCACGACACATCCACCAGGATGACCAACCACCCTTAGTCAAGATCGACCCAATCGACCGAGGGAATCGCGACCAAACACTTTCACTCGAACTCAACCCAGTCGGCGGTGCCCCCATCCACTGACGCAACTGATCATCCTCATTCTCACATCCCAATGGACTTTGTGTATTGTCACGATCACTAAACTTGGAGCGGTGAGCTTGGCCATCTCGTTGGCGATAATTACCTTGCGGAGCAAGTCGACCTCTTGAGCGCTAACAATGAGGTCTTTTTGGTGCAGACATGAATGAAGAGTCGATTTCACAAGAGACCATGAGCTTGATCGAATCTGTGCACGGCAAAGGCCCCGAAGAAGGCGATGACTACTGTGAAGGAGACCAGGGAGGAAAGTCAGGAAATTCCGACGAACTTGACCAAGATCTGATTCACATCGACGACCCTGATCTTGGGCTAGCACCATTGGGTGCACAGCTCAGAAGTCCCTCCCCGCGTCCGGACCAAGATGGGGCAAATGAAAGCACTGCGTGCGAGCCTGCTCTCCGCAAAGCTGCGCACGATCGCTCTAACGTCATCAACTCGGCCGAATGGATTTACAACAGCTGGAACAGGGACAGTGAGCCTCCTAGATGGCAAGATGTGCTCGCAATCTTCGATAAACCAAGACCAGGCGTCTCACGCTATACATTCCCACTAGGAAAAGCGATGCTGGACCTACTGGAGACCAGAATGAACGTGTACAAAGCCATCCAGACAATTTTGCACAGGTACGGAATCACAGATGCGATTGTTCAACCCTACCAAGAGGAAACCGATATCCGTGGTGTTGATGTCACGCTCCCAGAGGATGCGGATATCGACCCATCCCTCCTCAAGCTGGAGTACAACGATGTCCCTATTACGTACTTGAAAACTGGCATCAGTCTGGGCAAGGGTCTCATTCCATGTCACATCAGGTCGGTCAATCATGGAAGTCTAAACGACCAAAAGGCCCTACTGGACGCCATGAACGGGCAACTTCAACGCAGGGGCTATGTCGTACGCTGCGTTTGGTCCACCAATTATAATCTCGGGGAAAAGATAGGAATACGACCAATGTTCAGTGGTACCCTACTGATGATCGCCGAGCTTGTTGCGGAGGATCGCAAGATACATGGCTTCATGCGTCTTCCACAATCTGGGCAATGCATTGTGTCCTATCTGGGACGAGGGTACTGGTGTCCAAGCTGTTCGTGGAGGACCGACATTCAACATGAACAAACTGAGGCATGTAAAGCTGCCGAACAAATTCGCCGCAAGAACAGCCGGAACAGAGGGGACCTGTTTTCGCCTGAACTTAGTCTAGAACCCCTCCCTCCCCGTACTGGTACCAAGGTTCCCGTTAACAAAGCACTGGCAGCAAGCATTAGGAGATCGGCAACACCAGCACGAAAGCGAAAGAACACGCCACCTCCGCCGCCAGAGGATCTTACGGACCTGATGCCGCCACCACAGCTTCCGCCGAGCACAGCAAAGCTCTTCAGAGGGGCCCCACGCCGCTACTTCGACTTTGATGAGCCACTGTTCCGAGGTCAGTCAGAGCAAAAAAGAACTCTTTCTCCGTCAGAACGAGAAGACAATGGAGCTGGCCCCAGCAGCAAGCGCCGCAATGTCTAGACTACTGTCACCCCCTAGATGTGAATCGAAACCCAAGCAAGCAAGATCGGCCCACCTGAGGGGTTGCATCCATGAACCATTCGGATCAAGTGGCAGGTATGTGCCTTGGGCGCAAGTAGCAATTTGCCACCTAGAATGCCCGAGCACTAGCTGTCAGGACTCTTGGTGGAACTCATCAGCTTATGCGCAACCCGCCTACAATTTTGGTTATTCAAGAAGCTCAGGCGAAGATGTTCGACTCTTCGGACGTGCTCGGTGCTCAGAAAAAAGCGGCCTTTCAAGTTCCAGGCTCCTCGACTCGTCCTAGTGTAGCAAGTGGATTTTCGACAGAGGATGCATCCTTCTTCTGCTTCCCGCCGTTCGACGAGCTTCTGTTCCGAATTCTCTGGCAGGACGACTGGTTTCTCGGTATCTGTCTCGACGGCGCTGTGCCCTTCTTCTACACTGGTGACTCCGCCATCCAACCGACCCGCGATTTATGCTCCGTGCCTTGTGCCTTGACCCGTATCAGACCAATAGCCCAGGCCTGGTGCCTGTTTCTAATACACCTGCTCCAGAAAAGTCTGCCGAGTTCAAGTCTGTTTGCTTTCTTGACCTTTTTTGATTGTCCGGCATCGGCTACGACTCCAGCCTCCCATTCATGATTTCAGCATGGTTTTCCATCCCGTTCTTCTCTGTATGCATGTCATCACGAATTGTGGCCTGACTCGATGACACGCACAGGGCCAGAAAGGTCGGCACCATCTGCTGAAATTTTGACCCATGCTCCTTGCCTTTATGTACAGTAGATGGAACGCACGTCGATCGACCAGTCGTGCTGCCTTTGTCGTACCCCTGCGTACAGCAACAAGAAGCAGAGCGCGTCTTGCCGCACTCTGACTAGGGATTCGACAGAGGCGACCTCCGTCCAGCCAATCACTGACTCAACTGTAATTCACGATTTGTGATTCAAAATTCTTGATTTGTGATTGTGATTGTGATTCGTGTGATTGACTCACCGCTGATCTTGGGTGATGACGCGCGGCAAGGCGCTGTGAAACAGACTGATGCGAAGAGACGGAGAATTATTCAATCACAATCAATAAATCTTGAATCCGTAATTGGACTGCTGTCAATTCGAGTGAGTCAAGTACGTACCGCCATAGTGCGTGAGCTTCGGGCATCTCCGCGCGCGCTCGGCCCGAGCTTGCCTCGCTTGCCAGAGCATCGCCGAGCACAAGCTATAGCGTGATTTGAGTCACGAGTACGGCCTACTGCACGCGCCGGCGGTCGTTTCATGCGAGCCATTTGATTCACATTCATATTGATTGGCTGCTCTGTGCATTCGCTCTTTGATGCGTAGGTGAAGCTGATCCCGACTCACGACTCACGACTCAGACTGCGATAGCCCGAGCGACTGCTCTGGATACACATGCCACAAGGCACGCGCGTGAGGACATAGGAGATGAGCAGCAAGCGCCCCTAGCAAACGAGCATGAAAGCAATCGTGAATGTGAATGTCCGTCGCCATATTCTGTCACGAAGAAGTGCAGGGTATGGCTATAGTAGCACCGTCGCAGGCGCTTCGTGGGAGCAGAGGTAGATCGATCAGGGCACAGAGAAGCTGAAAACCCCAAAGAACTGGCACCACCACGACTTGTCGCCTGCCACATCTTGAGCACAGATACCATTCAAGATCGGATCTAGTGCATCGACGCAAAACAAGTTCGATAACATCGCATGCGTACAGCATACTTCGTCCCACTATGTCATCCTACGCGCATCTCTATCCCAAGCTAGATCCAGCTGATGAGGAGCAAGCGGCCGCACAAGCATGCCACTGGCGGCCTCTGGGCACGTCAGCATCGAGCGAGACGGAGTACGAGCGCAAGGCGATTGGATCAGAGACGTTCACCTTCATCTCTCGCGCCGCGGATCCCAAGCATCACTGCAGCACCATCACTTGTTCAGCTGCCGTCTCCCTTCGTCAGAAAGATGACAACTTGACATCCGGATACGACGAAAGAGTATGGAAGCAGATTTTTAGAGCAGCTTGGATCGACGTAGCTCTCCGATTGCCTTTTGCGCTGCTTGCCAGACAGGACAGGCCTGATCAGCTCAAGATCCGCTTGCCATCCAGGGTGCAAGAGATAGAGCAGTGGGCGGACGACACCGTCTCATTTGAGAAGGCCGATCACACACAGCAGGCTAATATGGATGCGCTCCTTCATACCAAAGAGGTCTTGGGGTGAGTCTCGAGATTTCTGAGCGCATACATGTGGGGACAGACCTCAGACGACCTCTTTCCCTGTTGGTTTGGCAGCTGTCTTGAATTTCCAACGTCTCTAGGCAACGAAGCAAAGCTCCACGTCCTGCCAGCCAACGAGCCTCTTTGCTTCATTGTGGCTCTTCAAATTTCCCATTCTTTGACGGACGGCAGTGGTGCTTTGGCGATATTGAAGCTCATCTTGCAGCACGTAGTCAATTTTGATGGTAACACTCCCGCACAAATCGACCTACCGCCAGTGTCCGTACTCGCTTCTCGTCTGCTTCCTGGGTTCTCAGCTCTAGTTCGCGAGGATGCGCGACCAAAGCCGGAGCAGTACGAATCGATCACGATGCAGGTGGGTCCAAAGACGGCTCTCCGTGGTACAACTCAATTACTGAGACCCTTCGATTGTCGATCCGCCAGCAAGTGTGCAAGATGACCGGAGCCGGATTTCACGCATTCAAACTGCATTTTGACCGACCTTTTCCGCCTTCGGAGTGGGGCGCCACTCTGAACGTGGTAGAGCAACTGAGCGAGGATCTGACAAGAAAAATCAACGCCTTTGCCAAGATGCACAATCTCAACGTCAGCTTCTTGATTCATGCAGCGTGGGGCCTGACAAATGCAAGGCAGAATACGCAGGAAATGAGGAGCGATACCACGATGGCTGGGTTCGTTGCCATCAACAGCAGACGAGCATTTCCCTTAGAGCTGCAAGACCCAACGGTCAGCGCACAAGGCTGCGTATCGCCCGTATCGATCTGCATACCCATTGGCGCGGCCACAGCAGATTTTGCTGATCCGACTGAAAGACTTTTGATGTTGTCCAAGTACTTGGCGGACGAATTCAAGGGGGTGGAGAAGCAGCGTGGGACAATGGCTTTCTTGTCTGAGCGCTGGATGCAGCGCCTAATTGCTGCTCATCCTGCAGGAGAGGCACCAGCTCCAGTGCAACATCCCATCCTCGTGAGTTATGTGCACCTGCGCACGCGGGCTACCTCAGGTCTTTGCGGCGAAAAGCCGCTGACTTGCCGTCTGCCGCTCCACAATTGCATCGGCACCGCTACAGGTGGCAGATGGCAAATACGACCGCATCCTACCTCCTATTTTGCGCTCAAAGAAAGCGTTGGAAGTAGAATTGCACACCGAAGCGATTTTGATGGGCATAGACCATGGTGGTCCAGTCAACGTCACGCCCATCGGGTGTAGATGGTGGAGTTTCCGCGATCAACTACACTTCGGAGCGGACTTCAGCGAGGGAAACTTCGAAAAGCGACAGGTGCAGAAATATTTGAGCGATTGGAAGAAGATCTTGGAGGAGGTCGTCTAGTGTAGGCGAAGCCTTTGAATCCACGCTCGGCATCGATATACAAAGTGTCTCAGATAGGTACATGGCTGTCAAAGCTGATCACGATCTTGAATGTAGACGCATCCACGCGTACATCCCTGCACGCCAATTTTTGAGACGCGACGATCACGCGTTACACGCTCTTCGAGGTAGGCACCAAGGGGCGTCAACACAGAGTGATACTTCATCAATTACCACAATGGTGCTCGATCGACGTAAGGGTGATGGATGTCTGCGCAGATTTATGATCGTGTGGGACCACCACTTTCCTGCATGTGTGCACCTTGGCAAGTAAATACGCAATCGTCGCGCTTGTGTCCCACGTCTGGCGATCTCGGCGCCCGGGCCGCCACTAACTACGCTGCGCTCCTGTATTGCTTGCACACCGCCCCCTATCTATGCCGGAAGTGGTGCCCAGTGGCCCAAAGTAAGATGAGGCCCGAGCGCTCTGCACCATCTCTCCTCGCCGCGAGTCACACTTGCATGCAGATGCTCTGCCTTCACTGGCATCAAGTACTTTTTGCCACTGTTCTCTCTACCCTGGGTCAATTTGACGCCACTCTTGAGGGGCCTGTGCATGGCGATCCTTGAAAAATGGCTCCTGAAGCGAGGGGATACTCGATAAATATCCATACTCCGCGTCACACCTCTCTGGGCTTGTGCGAAAGCCATGCCAATACAGGGAAATCGCAGCACAATAAAGAGTGCTCTGGTGCCGCAGGGCTATAGGCGCGCCGTCGCGACATCGCCATTCCCAGCAGACTTTATAAAGAGTGTACCTGCCTCGAAATTACCTCCCCCTTCCTACCACCTCCAAGCTCTCTTCCTTTCCTACGCCTCCAAATTCACCCTCTTTCGAGCACCTCAAGTCCTCCCTCTGTACGCATTCACCCACTATTACGAATCTCAGCTACATCCCTTTCCGACAAGGCAATCTTCCAAACAGATTCCTTCTCGCCAAAAGATCCTGTTGGCCCGTCTCATCATGCATACTGAGGACCTGACTCATGGGCCGACTCACCCCCGGTGCAGAAGGCTATGACGCGTATCCGCACGAACAGGAAGACCTGCTCCGAGAAGAGGACCCCTTGCAAGGAACAAAATTCCAGGCCTCCCTCTGTACACAACAACTATCAGTCGCAGAGAGATCGATGCTCTGAAGATGAAGAGGTCTCAGCTGTGGATGAGTATCTAAACACGCGTGGTAGGCGACCGCAAGTGGATGCAAGATACGCGCGCGCGCGCGCACGCGTGCACGTGACGTGCAGTAACTTCGCGTCAGTCCAAAAATTCTAGGCATCATCAATCCTAAGCTCGAACGCGTTTTTGGCCATTTCTCGGCGAGTACTTGCCCTGATTCTTTCAAAACTCGATGGAAACCCCCTACACAGATAGGAGAATGCGGGAGAGTCCAAAAAAATGGCTGGTTTCTATCCAAAAAACGGCAAAATAGGACTTGACCGCGCCCGGACTTGAACCGGGGACCTGCAGCGTAACCAGCAATTAGCAATTGCTGCCAAGTATTTGGAAATGTTAAGCTGTCGCGCTAACCAACTGCGCCACGCAGCCTCTTTGGAAATTGGTCTTATATTGACAAATATCATTAGATCGTGCAATTCCTTCTTGCAATCCAATTCTGAGACCGGCTTCTTCACCAGCAGAGCATCAACTCACGATCAAGGCGCCGGCGGCACGCATGTACGCGGGCGGCCGCATCAGGAACAATCTTGAATTATTGTGAAGTTGATGAGACCGTCCGGGACTTGAAGCCGAAGTGCGAGCAACCGAGATGCTGGAGCTGCACTCTGGCATCTAACATCACAAGCGGTCGTCTTTCCTCCTACACACAGCTGGCTGACATTGCACAATATCCAGACGGTACACGTACCATGCGACAGAGCGTGCCGCCCTTCGTTCGATGATTGCGCTCTGCGCACAGCCACTCTGATCAAATAGCGGGCAGGCACTTTGGTCCGAAGTGACCGATTGCGCTTTGAGGAACGTTGAAGATCGCGTCGGGAACCATGCCTCTGCCAAAGGCTCTGCGACGACCGGCTCACACACGCCAGACCACGGATCTCGTGGATGGCGTGCTGCCTGATCAGGAGGGCGCCTCAGGTGATCAACGAGCTGCCACTGGAGGGGTCGCCTTACAAGAAGTGAACGAGCACGCCAATCTTGGCCAACCCACTTCCCTTGATCATGACGAAGCAGCGATCTCGCGCACAGCTACACGCTCTACCGAGTCGACTGAGGAGGATTTCAAAGCGGCGCTGCTCACTTCCGGAGAAGACACCTCGGCGCTGGATCCACGCTACGAAACGTCCAAGTGGGAATGCTGGGCTTATTATGTCTACTACATTGGGAACAGCGGTTTAGGCCCGTTCAACTATTCGCCGTCTCAAGCTCAGAACCTCTTGACTCTAGCTGCGGAGAAAGCTGGCAACGGCACATGTGGGGGCGATGCACAGCCTGTATGCAGACTCCGCTGGGCCGGTCAGGATCGGACCGTGCAAAGTATTGTGCTGCTCGCTAATGGAATCTCGTGAGTGCATAGCGATCGCGGGCTCGGGCTGTTCTTTGAATGGATGAACGTGCCCCGAGCAGTCGGGCTTAGCTAGGCGCTGTCTCGGGCGGGTGAGCGCGGCCTTAGGCAGGCAGTCTTGGTCGGACTGTGTTATAGGCCTTGGGCAGACGTTCTTCGTCGCGTGAACCCAAGTGCAGCTACATCAGTCAGCCTTCGTGGATGCTGTCCTTCTTCGCTGTCGTCTGATACTAACGCACGTCTTCGGTGCGATCACCGTTGTTCCTTGCATCAAGCTTTGCGATACAGGCAGCACTCTTCCTGGTCATCGGTAGCATGGCAGACTACGGCAGGTGGAGACCTTATGTCCTGATCGTTTCTACTCTGATCAGCATCGGAATTTCGTTTGCCTGGCTTGGTGTGACGGACGCGGACAATTGGCGCGTGGGCATCGCCCTCTACATCCTGGGGCTGATAGGCTATCAGGTCTCGTTGACGTACTGGACTAGCGCATTCCCGGGTTTAGCCAGGAATCTACCAGAGATGCGGGAGTCGGCAGAGAAATTACAAGAAGTCCCTCCTCGCACCACCCCGGAAGCACACCACGAGCTAGACACAATGACCCGCAATCGGATCGCAAATATCGCATTTGCAGTCTGTTCTGCTGGCGAGCTGGTCGTGCTAGCCATCATACAAGGGATGCTCATCGCTCTCCATAGCGACGCGTCGACCGAATCCAACACTCGCGCATTGTCCATCGTGACCGCTTTTTCAGGAGGAGTGTGGTTCCTGGTCGCGCTGCCTTGGTTCATTTTGGAGAAGCACAGACCAGGTCGAAAGCTACCCGCAGGTCATTCGTACCTTACAGCTGGTATCGTCACTGCTTGGACAACCGCCAAGCACATTTGGCAGCTGAAGCAGTCACTGCTCTACCTTGCCTTCTACTTCATCATGGGCGACGCTCTCAATACCTCGGTAACCGTCATCTCAACTGTCCAGAATCAACTCATCTCCTTCTCGGGTCAGACCTTCAACCTGCTGCTCATTGTCGGAATCGCCGCTCAGGGTGTAGGCATCTACCTCTTTTGGCGCATACAAAAACACTTCGCGCTGACCACAACGACAATGCTGCGTTGGGTCGTTCTCTTCATTATTCTCCTGCAACTCTGGGGTCTCGTTGGCATTTGGACCCTTAAATTTGGCTTCCACAATGTCTGGGAGGCATACGCATATCAAGCTTTCTATGGTTTGGTAGTCTGTCCATGGTACGCTTACTCGCAAACGGGCATTTCGGAAGCCTCGCCCAAAGGCTACGAATTTGCTTTCTTCAGCCTTTTAAACCTCGTGGGCAGGACATCTTCCTTTATCGGACCTTTTGTCTCTTCGGCGATTGCCCAGTACGGCAACGAGAGCTACCCGTTCGGATTCTTGCTGGGCATGGCAGTGCTGGGAGGACTGTTGTTGATTCCTATGGACGCAAAGAAGGGAAGACAGCAACAAGCTAGATTCATTGCAAGACAGAGCCGAGATGCCAGGACACAGGCTATGCTGCAGGCCGCGACTCATCAGCAGTCTCTACAAGTCACCTCTCGTACCTCGAAAGATCTCCAAGATGCCAATGTGGTGTAGAGCTTTCCTACCTTTGCTCATCCTTGCCCCCTGCCCACAATGCCGAATTGCACCTTGATTTTCTTTGCGATGCCAAAAACGTTGCCGGGCTTTGCTGAGCTGTGGGCCAGGTCGCTGTTCGTGTGACCTAAGCTTGTGCGGACCTAGGTAAGCAGTTGGGAAGGGTGGGCAGAGGGCTATGAGTAAGTGGCCATCGTGCATTTTGAACCGGCCATGCACCACTGCATTTTGTTATCACGGTGAATCGTACGACGTGGACAGGATGCTGCGGGCCGTCGCATCGAGAAGCGCAGCACCATCGCCGCGCGGCTCGTGCTAGAGCTGTGATCATTCACGACTTGGGGCGGCTATCGCGCGCGCGTGCACGCGAAAGCACACACATGCAGTCACCACTGGTGACTGTTGAGTTCATGTGCGAGCTTTGGGTTGCGCAGGGTATAGGGATGCGTGCGGCAATCACGAATGCACAGCTATGGCAGCCTGCAGGGGTGCAGCAGCAGAGCAGCAGAGCAGCAGCAGGCCAAGAGGCCGGCGGCGGCGCTAGAGATGTGGCGCGCACCCCTCTTCTCCCGACGACCGTGCGAACGCGCACATTTTCTTCTTGGGCTCGCTGCGCTGCCGCCGCGTATCTCGCACGAGCGCGACGACAAGCGCTCAAACGCGATCACAAGTCGCCAGTCTCGAGTCTTGCGTCGCGAACACGCCCAGTGCTTGCCAGGCTGTGTCTAGACATCTGTGGCTAGCACCGCAACTTCGATTCGAGCCGGATTGCCGTCACGACCCCATACACTGGTAAAGCCATCGCACACCGTAAGCTCTCTTGACCGCACAGCTCGCGCTTCAAAGATCGTTGCAAACCCTTGCTCATGAACCCGAGCTTCCCGACCAATCTCTGAGCACTCAAGAGGAGTCGTGTCGGACGCGCGTGACGACTACGGAAAGAAGGCCTGATCGCAAGCCCTTGGGCAGTAGCAATAGGCACCTGTTCGCGCAGCGCACTTCAGTATGACACCCAACAAGGTCTCACGAAGCTCGGCTCGACCTTCAACAGCTGCAGCATCAGCATGGCCTAGCCGGTCATGCAGGAGCGGCACCGCAGGCTCTCACGCTACTGAGTCACGTCTGGGTTGGACAGAGAAGGAAGAGAGAGCTGAGAAGTTGCTGGACAGACAAATTGGTGAGTAGGGGTTTCGGAGCAGCAGATGCTTAACCGGTGCTGCGTATATGCTCTCGCCAGCCATGAGCAGCGCACTTGCACATGGCTCAAGTCGCATCATCTGGGCGGTGGATGTGGAACGTGGCGTTGGATCCCTTCGCGGCTGACCCGTTGCTACCATCGCAGATGTTCCACTTTACGGCTTGCTCGCGCTGGTGGTGATGCACATGCTCTCTGGCACGTCTTCACTATCGATCGCACATTTAACCACGCACCTGCCACACTCGATCCAAGTCTTGATACCTCAATGGGCCAGACATCTTCCCTCGCTCGCACCATTCGCCTCGGACTTGCCAAACGCCTCGCATGAATCTAAGCTGAGAGCTGCTGGCTCTGGCTTCAGCTCTGCCTGGGAAGCCGCGACTGGAGCAGCGGGCCCTTTCAGAAGCGACGCTGCTGGATTTGGGCACCCTCTCAGCGCTCTGCACGCCTTTACACGCGCCTGTTTGGGGCTCTCGTATGCCATACCACCCTCACCCGATCCTCTCACATCTCCCGTCTCCGCAGCTGCGCATGCTGCAGGTCTCTCATCCCCTGCGCTCCAGCACCTGAGCGCCAATTCCGAGCCTTGGGCCTGGCTGATCGGCAAACCTGGAATGCTGTACGGCAAGGGCCCCAAGGATCTGCTCTTCGTGGCTACTGGCATTCTAATTTTCACCACCCTCCGAGCAGCCACCATTCGATATGCTCTAGTCCCGCTGGCAGAGCTCGTCGTCAACCCTCCACTTCCAGCCGGTGAAAGGCAGGTACCCAAGGATCCCAGAGCTGCAAAAAAATGGAGAGAGTCAGCAGCTCGTCAAAGAAGGAGCACGGTCATGCGTTTTGCCGAACAAGCTTGGTCCATCATCTTTTACGTCTCGACACTGTCTTTTGGTCTGTATCTCGCATATCACGAGCCCTTCTGGATGAGGACAGCTGGGCTGTGGGAAGATTGGCCTATCAGGCACCTCGACCGGCTCACCAAATTTTACTACTTGACAGAGTGGGCTTTCTGGATTCAGCAAATCCTAGTCCTTCACGTCGAAGCGCGAAGAAATGATCACGTCCAGATGCTGTGCCACCACATCATCACCATCCTGCTCATCACTGGCTCCTACTGCAGTCACTTTACCCGAATCGGCAACGCCATCTTGGTCCTGATGGACCCTAGCGACATCCTGCTATCCTTCGCAAAGTGCCTGAGGTACATGGGCCTCATGACGGCTTGTGACATCGGCTTTGGAGCATTCATGCTATCGTGGGTAATCACTAGACAGATACTGTATCCCATCGTGGTCTACTCTTGCTTCAACAGCCCGCAGCGCTTGGCGGAGCCCATCAGGCCCGATTGGTCCTTTGGAGAGAAGGGCCCATTCGGCTGGAAAGATCCGGTACGATTTGGCCTTGTCACGCTGCTTTGCTTGTTGCAAGTCCTGCTCTGCATCTGGTTCACCATGATCGTCCGAGTGGCCTATCGCGTCTTGGCAGGGTACGGAGCTGCAGATTCTCGGAGTGACGTGGAGGAGGAGGAGGAGGAGGAAGAGGCTGTAGGCAAGTCGATAGAGGCATCGCGCGAGCCCACGTCAAAGGTTCACGCCGTCAAGGGATCTGTCGACGGGGGTGACGGATGGGGGAGCGTGGCCAGCGTATCAAAACCAAGCCTTTCGTGAGTTTTTGCGAGCCTAGCAATCACTGCAGAGACTCTTTTTTAAGTCCGCGTCGCGCAATCTTTGCCGCCCCTCAGAGCTTCCAACTCCCCCAATGCGACATCTTCCGCTTCTCGGCGCCGAACCAAAGCGCGGTAATCGATGCACAGAGCGCTGCCACGGCATTCATACGGGCATGCTTGTGAGGCTATAATACATTTGATTCTGCGAGTGCCGCGTGTCTCTGTGAAGCCCAAGTCGGTGCGCCAGAGGATCCTTGGCTACATGCGCGGTAAGCAATCCGCGACCAGGGCCAGACAGCGGGCATCAGCATCTCTCCATTGGTAGGCCACCCATGCCCAATCCGCTTGTGATGATGTGATTACCTCTCACGGCACGCAAAACTTCGGAGATACGTGTCTCCAGACGCGACGCTGGCCTTGCTGCGCCGGTGTCTTTCTGCAGCTGTGCGTCCCATCCCGAAGACAATGTGCGAGTGTGATATGGAGCTAGCGCTCCTTTAAAGTGCCGAAGATAGCCTTTGCTTACTGCTTTCCCTTTGCGCTGTCGTGGCGGCCTTGTTGAGTCGCCCTGTCGAGCCACAGTCTTTGCGTCTCGTGCTGCGTTGGATGCGCTTATATGCCCCGATCGGAGCCGTGATCGATGTTTGGCTGCTGCTCGAGAGCGTGTTTCCATTCGGTGCGCCTTTAACTCTGTGCACTTGTCGCTTTCGTGCGTGCCTTGTCCCGACCTCTTCCGGCGTGGTCGCTTGGCGCCAGTCATGGTGCTGGTAGTCTTGACAAGCACGGCATCGGTCTTGTCGCCCACTCCTTCCCTCGAGGCATCAGCATGTTCTTGCTTCTCCTGAGCTAGCCATCGAGTTTGAGCACTGCGGCGTCTTTGACGTTGACCTAGTCTGATGGGCTTTTGCGGTATCTCGGACGTCATTTTGATTTCGAGCTTGGATTTGAACGCGCTGCTCGAAGCGCTCCACTGAACGGCTCGAGGACGGCGGGCTGTGAGGCTGGCTGAGCGCGATGCCGCGCTGTACTGCGTTTATATCGTTTGCGCGAACGAGGATGGCCAGGGCGAGTGCAGGATATCGAATGGATATTTGCGATTTACACAGCATATACAGCCAACCTTGAGCTAGCTACTCCTTGCATTCGTGATTTCAGACTATAAGTGGACTCTTGACGACCAGATGGAGCAGCGATCTGACTACTGCGCATGCTTGACGGTGAAACTGATGAGCGTCTCGCGCCACAACTGCAGCAAGGATCGCTTTCGTCTCTGAACCTCGCGAAGTAATGCTAAAGTCCCCGCGTTCATCCATTGAGTCCATGGTTCACGCTTGAGGATTGTCGTACTCTTGAGACATTACCGCGTAATGGTTATGTGTCTGCATTCACGATTCAAAGTTCACTGATTTTCCGAGAACATGCCAAACAACGATCGTGAATGTTCTTCAATCAAGAATGAGAGTCAAGAGTGTGAGTGTTGAGTCTGAAGAGTGTGTCTGCCGCGCACGGAAGTCGCGCGTTTGATTGGCTGCTGACGCGACCACGTGATCTACCTGGCTGACGAACAGCTCATCTATGCAAAGCCTGCTGTGCGGGCGAGCAAGACGAAGGGCTGGTGCGCTGGTACGGCGCGTGGCGTTGGGCAGCAAGCGCTGCTCGGTGAGCCTCTCTGACCTGATGAGCGGATTCGAGCCCCTTTAGATGCGCATTCGCGTCCACCATCGACCACGATCGCCATCCGCTCCTCGCGCTCGCACTTTCGGACCTCACACACCGTCATCATATCATGGTCGCCTCTCGCAATATGATCTCTGTAGGGCGTTCAGGTGAGCACGTCTTGCGAACCTCGTGCGCGCGGATGACCTTATACACCTTGACCGACTCCAATCCTCGCGTCACAGCTCTCCGTGCGCCCCTTGCCCCAGCAGCACGAGGTCTGCGCACTGCAGTGCCAGCGCCAGTGGCGACAGCTTCCAGCCGATCTCAAGAGAAGTCTCCTGCCAAGTCTTCTCCTCAGCTGCCCAGCCTCGGTCGTTCCTTCGCCACATCGAGCTGCGCCAAGGTGTACCAACCCGATCCTCAAGCCATGACGACTGTGGGCAACCAAGGCTCGAACCAGCTCTCCATCGAAACGCCTCGCAACAATGTCGAGTACGTCACCACCACTCTGGACAAGATGGTCAACTGGGCTAGACAGGGCTCTATGTGGCCCATGACATTTGGTCTGGCTTGCTGCGCTGTGGAGATGATGCACGTCGCCACTGCTCGTTACGATCAGGATCGTCTCGGTGTAGTGTTCCGCGCCAGTCCTCGTCAGTCCGACGTTATGATCGTTGCCGGCACTCTCACCAATAAGATGTGAGTACAGGACGTGGTCAGCAATGGCAATCATGTACACGTGAGAGTTGTACATGTCGTTTTACCGGCGCTCTGATTAGCGCACGCAACTCGCATGCCATCTCTTGCAAGTCTCTTGCTGATCTTTCAAAACCCGACCTTGCCACCCTAGGGCGCCCGCTTTGCGCAAAGTGTACGATCAGTGAGTTTTGGCAGGCGAGCTGGCGCAGTGCGATCTCAGCCGCTGATATGCGAGCTTTCTCCCCTTTGATCTTTTCAGGATGCCCGAGCCTCGATGGGTCATCAGCATGGGAAGCTGCGCAAACGGAGGTGGCTACTACCACTACTCCTACAGTGTCGTTAGAGGCTGCGATCGCATTGTTCCCGTGGATCTCTACGTGGTGCGTGACAGGTCGCGAAGCTGTTGGGGTCGGTCAGATTCGAGCGCTGACTGTGCCCTGCTCCTTTCACTCGTTCAGCCTGGCTGCCCTCCTACCGCCGAGGCGTTGTTGCACTCTTTCCTGGTGCTCATGAGAAAGATGAGAAGGGGACGCAAGGTTACGCGATGGTACCGCTCCCTCTAAGCCGCGCATTGATTAGATCAGTCCTCGACGCGCATCATACACCTGTATTTTCTCATTTCTGCGCTCTCGAAGTGAGGCAGTAATTCTTCCGCACATTTCGCGATCATTGGCGCATCAGATTGTCAACAGTGCCGCAGTGTTCAAATTGCCGAGAATTTGTGGTATCAAGAGGAAGGAAAGGAGAGCAGGAACGGAGGCAAACAAGCGTGGACGCGGCGTGGTGCAATTGTTGAGGTGTGGCATCTACGGCATTGACGAGTCGTCGTTTGCTGGGGCGAAGGCCGCGCGGTCTAGAACAGCGTTCCAGTGACTGGTTGTTGCTGAGATTGTCCTTGCTGTGGACTTTGCGCCTGCTGTCCGTTTTGCTGGTTCAGATTCACAAAAGCAGCGTTGCCAAAGGCAGAGGTAGGCTGGAACGGCTTCACGTTCGAGCCCGCGAAGCCAGTTGGCTGTGGGGCCAAGGCCGCATTCGAGCCAAACGACGTGGTATTTGCTGATGGGCCAGACGCTTGAAACGGTGCAGATGAGGGTGTGGAGGTTGTGCCGAAGAGACTTGCACCGAAACCTGTCGGCTGCGTAGGGAGGTAGGAGGGATTAGTGGGCGGCAAACTCAAGCCAGAAGGATTGAGTCCGAAGTTCGAGGCGGCCGGAGTCCCTTGAGAGGCGCTGGCTGCAGAAGCAAACGAGGGAAAGCCTTCGTTGCTCTGCGCTTGCGGGGCTGTAGCTGGTTGACTAGGGTGTTGCGTGGAAGTGCTGTAAGCGAAGGGATTGCCTGTCATGTTGGGTGGCAAGCCCGACGTCGGAGCTGGAGAAAGAGACGGTGAAGGGGCAAACGAGGACGATGCGGCTAGCGAAGCTCCGAAAGAAGAAGTTGGCTGGAATGGCTTGATACTGCACGGTCAAGCGAATGACTCGCCGGAAGTCAGTACGTATTGTCTGATACTTGTATGCCTCGTATACCTGGCACTAGAACTCACTTTGAGCCGGCAAAGCCAGTCTTTTGGGGCGCAAGCGGTGAAGGCGGGGCAAAGCCGTTGCTGCCGTTGACTGACATCGCTGCGAAGGGAGAAGCCAACGATGCACCAGCTCCTTGTTGGCCGGTCAAAGATGCAGCATTAAGACTGGGAGACGTTGCAGCAGGCGCGCTGGATGGTTGCGCTGTCGGGGCAGGGCTAGCCGCATTCCCTCTGCCAGACGCGAATTCAGACGCTACAGAGCTTATAAGGCCGGTCTTCATGGGGACTAGAGCTTGGGTTTGCGATTGCGAACCTGGTCCGGTCTGGAGCTGCGAAGCTCCATTCGCACCGGCATTCTGCGGTTGACTTTGCTGTTGCGCAGTAGGGTTCCAGGCGCCGTGACCTAGCCCGTACACGCCCCCGCCTTGTTGCGGGGGACCAAAAGCACCCATTGCAAGCTGCTGCAAGGTGGGTCCTTTGTTGGTCGGAGGCGGAGAAGGGGGAGGAGTTGAGCCAGGAGGAGGTTTGAAAGGATTGTTTGAGCCGGTCTTTTGAGGTAAGAGCTTCGCTGGAGCGCCCAGAGACTGGCCCGCTGCAACATTCGAAGCCGGCGGAGCTGCTGATGTAGAAGCGAACGCGTTGTTCGAGCCGAAAGCAGATGACGGTGTCTGCTCCTGTGGTGATAGTCCAGACAGGCCAGGAGCTGAGGAATGCTGAGGTGTCTGCTGCTGCTGCTGCTGAGTCGGCTGGGAGAACGCTTGACCGCCGAGAGGCGAGCCCATTCCCGTTGGCTGCGGTCCCATCATCATGCTCTGGCGGAAAGGATTCATACCAGTCATCTGCGGCTGCAGCATCCCGGTGGGCTGTGCTCCAAGGAAGCCACCAGGTGCAAAGCCGGTGATCTGAGGTTGCAGCCCCCCCATACCACCTTGTTGGAACTGCTGGCCGGGAAAAGACTGCTGCTGCTGCTGCTGCTGCTGCTGCTGGAAGAAAGGGTTGAAGCCCGTCATCTGCGGTTGCATAGAACCACCGCCAAATCCGCCTGCGCCCATCGGGAAGCCAGTCATTTGGGGTGCTAGACCTTGCTGCTGCTGTGGGAAGCCAAATTGTGACGTACTTGGTCCACCGGGGCCAAAGATAGACTGCTGCTCGCTCTCAATAGACTCGAAGAAGTCTTGCAGCGCTTGGTTGCCAGTGGGTAGCTTGACCTCCGTTGCAGCAGGTGAGGACGGCTTGTCCTTCTCCTTCTCTGCCGCTGTCGGCTCTTTGAAAGTGACTGAGGGGAAGGCAACAAGTCAGTGCAAGCGAAGGGGTCACATGTCAGCTTGTGCAAAACCAGGTCGTGACCTCTCAGCCCTGTGCTCACTGCTTTTTTTGCTTTCGCTCGCTGGTACTTTGCTCTCGGGCTTAGGGGGCAAGCCGTTTGCCGCCCTTCGATTGGCAGCGTACTCTTTCCTATTCTGCTCAAAATTTGGATCCTTCAAGTATTCCTCCAGGGCCCCGGCCAGGCTCGTAGGGGCATGTTTGAGGTTCGGTATTGCGACATTGAGGGAGTAAGCAGCTTTGCGAGCAGCCTGCAAGTACGCAACAACCTTTTCTGTGTGGCGTGTGAACCTTTTGTAGATCTCCAACGCCCTCTCTGCATCAGGTTTGGACATCTCGAAGTAGTGCTCCAAGATGTTGATCATACCCTCGTTGATGGCTGTGTACAACGCGAACAGGTCTTTGAGCGCCATGCGAAGCGCCGTGATGGACATGTCATCGTTCAGATCGTCAAAGAAGAACTGTGGGCGCAGTGTGATGGGGCAAGCAGCTAGTCATCAGCCACAGGTCTTGATGAAGATGCGCGCAAAGAGGCTCACCGAGCAGTCAAGGAGCCTGGAGCAGACTTTCTGAGCATTTGCAACTTCTCGCAGCAAGCCCCTGTCTACCGTCAGTCTTCTGAGCCTGTGTCCGGCTCCACCTCCGTCTCCCCCATTTGTCCTGGCAGCATCAGACGAGCGGATCACGTCGTGATGCATCTCTCGATAGTAGCTGACGCGGCTATCCAGGTAAAGCGAGTAGGACGGCAATGATCGAGGGGCGTCATAGCCTGTCCGCAGGATCAGAAGAGAGAGGAGATGCAAAGCTGCGTCAGTACGTTTGCGAACAAGCAACAACACCAGAGCGATGCAAAGGCGCACCTTGCCAATTGCCTCCTGCTGCCACGTTCTTCAGTTTCAAGCTGCCATTCTCGCTTGACACATGCCGCAAGACGTTGTCGACACCACCATTCCTGATAAGCGTGTGCAAAACCAACAGCGCCTTGAATACGACCTAAATGTATGCGCGCGTACAACGGTGGTCAGCATCTCACTTGGCCTACGAGCATCGGACAAGCTGCACTCACAATACTGCTAGGTTCGCGCAGCCTCAAGGCGAGACTACGAGTGATGTCTTGCAGGCTGCCATCCGAGGAGAAAGAAGAGGCGATGATGGGGTCCATGTGCTTTGGTTTCGGCGCGCCAGCCTTCGACTTTGTGGCCGCCTTGACCACCTTGTCGTAGGACGACATTGCTTACCACCTTTCTCGCTGGTCGCTCACCGGGGGAAGATTGAAAGGCGGATGACTGCGCTCCCGAATGATCTGGCCTTGCCAGACCTGCAGCTCGTTATTGGTGATTCCAGAATCGTGCTCGTTGTGAGAAGGTCGGTGACCAAGCGAGACGATAAGGTGCTGTTGGTGGAAGGAGAAGCTGTATGAAAGGGCGAACGTGTAGACGATAATGAAGCGCGACCACGCTGACTTCTGGAGGCGGTGATGGTCTGGCAGGAGCACGGAAGCATTGACGTCGTCGAGAGTGCATGTACGTGTAGGTATACGACCTGCCTCCGAGAATGTAGCTGTTGTGTCGGTCCCTCTCGCACCATTTCGGTTCTAGCCCCACGACAGCCGCCGCGTGCCTGCACCAGCGCATCTTCTCCACGGCCAGGATGGGCCGGCAAACGTCATCACCACGGCTTGCATGCCCAACGATCACGTGAGTAAGTTGGGTACACAGCCGCGGAGACAGTCATGAGTCAACTCGAACCCTGATCGACCGAGGGCAAACGGGCGTATTGCAGGGCAAGTTGACTGTGCTGAGTGCTTGTGTGCACGTCGCAAGCCGCGCCGCTGCTGGGCGGAGGTGGCGCGTTCACTTTCGCTGCTGTTGCCGCTGCGCCCACGGAACGAATCGAGGACGCCCTCCACGTCCGTATCCCTCTTCCTACCTCCATCCATCGAGTGCTCAGCTTCAGTGAATCACTATTTCGTTCTGCGCAAGCCGGTCGCCAATCTTGCTAGCACTGCATCGCAAGCAAAGCTGCGAGACCGCGTTCCGGACATCTCTCCAGATACTCACTCGCCATCAATTGCGTCAACCTTGACATCCTGAGTTCCAACCAGACCGAACCGATCATGTCGTACGCTCAAGCACCGCCGGCATATGCAGCTGCCAACAGCAAGAATGGCTATCAACCCATTCCGCAAGATGACGTTGAGGCTCACGCAGAGTCCAGCGTCCCCGGACGCACAGCCAACGCGCAGTCCCCCCTGCTTGGGCCCGATGGCATGCCACTTCCTCGCTCTGAGGGAGACACTGATCCTGACGACTTCAAATTCGGTGTGAGTGGCTCACGCTGGCTAGCTTTGCCCGTCACAAAGCTGACTCTCGTCCATACTGCCAACGATTCCAGGTGACTGTGGAGCAAAGCTCCCCCGAGGTCCGTCAGATGTTCCTCAAGAAAGTGTACGCTACGCTTTTCATTCAAGTGGTATTCACCACAGCTATCGGAGCTGTTCTGCGCATGGACTCGATTCGATCGTGGATCTTCCAACACAGCTGGATCATCATGCTCACTTCCTTCTCAAGCTTGGTCACCATGCTCGTGCTTTACGTCAAGCGCCACTCTCATCCGACCAACGTTATTTTGCTTGCTGCTTTCACTGCTCTTGAAGCTGTCTCCATTGGAAGCGCTATTGCGTATGTCAATGAGGTGAGTCTAAGATGCGGTGCGCGCTTCCGCTTACATGTGGCCGCTCTGACCGAGTAAGCTCGAATCCTAGGTGGTCGTACTTCAAGCATTGCTCATCACAGGCTTCGTGTTCATCGCACTCAATCGTGAGTTCGTTCACATGTCTTCATTCGCGCTCGCGCCAACTCAACCGACATGCATACTCCCTTGACCGCATTGCAACAGTTGCGGTATACATTTGGCCCTCGGTAGACTATTCCAAGCTTGGACCTTGGCTGTTCTATGGCCTGTTCATCTTTTTGGGCATCGGTCTGGTTCAGCTCTTCGTCCCCTTTTCTCGCGGTGTAGACATCGCAATCGCAGCTGGAGGCGTAAGTCTTGAAGCGCACGCGGCAGGCTGGCCGCAGTGACATGTCTGACACATTGTTCGACTTGTTTACAGGCCGTTCTGTTCTCGCTTTACACACTCTATGATGTGGATGCGATTTCGAAGAGGCTCTCTTGCGAAGAATGGTGCTACGCCAACGTCATGCTCTTCCTCGACCTGCTCAATCTCTTCTTGTCCATTCTTCGCATCCTGAACGGAGCTTCCAATGACGACTAGTCGGTCATTTGCTGCGTTCGAACGTGCTGAGCGCCATGACGACTCGGCACGATGTCAGCAGCATTCATCCCGCAAGTTGCTCGCAGCTCTCACCGACCATCTCAAACGGCTGGCCATACTTGGCCACCCCAAATTCAATGCCGCCCGCGAACGACCGAGAATCTCTCACGACCTCACCTGTATATCCCTCGAGAAGTCACCTACCCATCTGTAAGAAACCCCCGTCTCGATTGATACGTTCTAACCATACCACCCAAGAGCTTGGTGTTGGCGCGACTTCCTGACTTGGGGAGATTGCTGTTGCGTCGCACTTGCATTGTTCTTACGCTCGTGACTGCCTCGTCGCAGCCAATGACGTGCTGCACGCAGAACGGGCTCGGACTTCCAGCGCGTCAGATTGTGATTGATGGTCAAGGGTCCCTCCTCCTCATCCTTTGAAATGCTGCTCTGCTCTGGGCCGAAGCCGTGATAGAAGGGGCGGGCGTCGCAAGCTTATCAAAAGATGACTTGTGTATTCGTCGAGCCGCAACGCTGTACGATCGCTCGCTAAGCAGAAACACGTTTCTGGAAGTATCTGGACAGGGCAGGCTTTGATTGCATGCCCTAAAGGCCGTCATGATCTACATGGTTCTACATTCCTTCTGATGGGATGTGTCGCCTAGACGCCCTGGCTGAGCAGGGCGTTGAGTCTCTGAACGCGGCTGGAGACAGAGAGGTCCACGGATCGGTCTCCAAAGTCGACCTGCAAACCACCTTGGATTCCGGGAGAGACCTTTTGAACAATCTTGACGCTCTTTCCAGCGGAAGCTGCTTGGCTACCCTTGAGAGCGCTCTCGAGACGGGAAGCGGTGGACTTGTCCAGGGGCTGCGAGAAAGGGGTACGGGACCTGATCTCAGCTTGGAGGTCCAAGGATACGGCGCCTGTCGTGCGTGCACTGAAGCGACCGGCCAAGCCACAGTCTGCACTGTTACCTCTCGATCTGAACATTTCCTGCTACTTTACTCACAGCGGCGCTTGTGACGGTGATGACAACCTCCCCACGGTGCGCGCTCATGAGTTCGAGGAAACCTTCGATGACCTTTTCCGTGTCTGGCAGGCGTCCGTTCTCAGCAAGCACTTCGAAGAGGTTGCTGTATGTAAAGGCGATCACGCGAGGAGATCGATGTGTTAGCCAAGTAAAGTGGATGATCAGATCCTCAAAGAATCCCTCCGCAATACGTCTATAAGCACGCCTTTTGCAGCCCTCTGCCAAGCCGTCAATGACCACCCAATCGCCCTTGTCGCCGCGATTGCAAATATGTCCGGGCGATGCTCACCGGGTGATAGCGTTCTCCTTTCCACCGAGCAAGGAGTCGAGACCCTGGCTGCGCTCCTTGACGCCCAGAGTAGGGTTGTTGATGAAGTCTCTGAGCTTGACTCCTTGAGATCCGGTCAAGGAAGTTTGAACGCTGCGCAGGTCCTTCTCGACGGCATCGAGAGTCTTGCTGTCCTTGTTGGCGGCAGCTTGGTAGGCCGAGGTTGCGTACTTGCCTGTGCATCAACAAAGGAAATCCAAAAGGTGATTGAGCATTCATGCTGCTGAGAATGCAGTCCCGGCAGCCCTGCACTCACCGGGCAGGCCGTTGAGTTGAAGCGGTGCCTTGACGCTGGCGGGGGCGGCATAGCCGCGAACCGACTGCGACAGGAGGTCGAGGGGAAAACATCAGCGTAAGCCTACGAGTCTCGGTCCACTTCTAGCCAATTTCAGGTTGGAATCGGGATGCGCACCTGGTTGAGAATGCGAGAAGAAAAGCGAGCGGCGGCCATATTGTCTAAAGTGTGGCTGATGGACAATGCTGGTAGTCTGACCGATTGCCGCGAATGTTGTCGCGAAGATGTGGTTACGATTGCTGCCCAGCTGTGACGAAGCAGCACAGCAGGTGGTGCGGGATCGTGCGCGGCGATGGGTTGGGCACGGGCGCGGGCGCGGGCGCGGCGCGCGAACGGGGCTCTGACCGGCGCTGGCCGACTGCATGGTGGTGGCCATATTCCACCCATCAGCCACGTGGCTTCCAGCCTGCCCCTCCGTAAATCTGAGATTATCAGACGGGTACAGATGCAAATCCCCTCGCGTCTGGTCGTGAGTGGTGCATGGGTCACATTCATCCTTGAATCGGCCAATTCGAGGCCAGGCACTTCACTCTTCGCTTCTTGACAATCAAGCAATTGACTGTTCCCTAAGTTGCCAACTTCGAACATGGTCAGATACAGTTGCGCAACGCTGTGTCAGATTGTCGACGCAGATCGACGCCGCCTCGCACTGCCTCTCTAGGCCGTCAGCCTGACGATGTCACAAGCCAAAATCACAACATAGCAGAACGTCTTTGTCTGACCGCTCTCTCGGCTGCCATCTTGGTACGCTTGCCAGATGCACCAAGGTACTAGATGGCGAATGGCAGATGCAGTACGCCTTTCCCACGCACATATCGCAATCAATCACATCTCTGGATTCGTTCGGAATGGTGACAGACAGGTACGCGATATCGCATGCTCCCTAACTCTTTGGGACGTTGAGGTGCGAGTGAGGACGCTTTCTCTTGGAATCTACTGCTGCTTGCTGCGGATCAAGAGGTAGTGAGAAGAAAGCCGATGGCGTGGTCTCAAGTCAGAGGTGCAAGGAGCGCGTAACGGGTTGAATCGACTCACCACTCTTGTGGGTCCTGAGAGCCGGCCATTTGTGAGCCTGCGCTCGCGCCGAGCTGAGCACGACGAGCAGGAGGCTCGTCCTCGTCTTCGTCATCCTGCGATTTGTGCCAGGTGGAGCAGGCGGCGTGCCCGATTGGCATTGAATGCGCATGGGAAGTTTCATGTGATGGTATTGATTGCGAGCGAGAGGGAAGGCGGATAGGGGCACGGAGAAAGGACAGGCGAAGCTCGTGTGAGCGGCCGAGTCGTTTCGACAGCCAGCGCCCAGCGTTTCGACAACATAGTCCAAGTCTTTCTGCATGTGAAGAACCTTCTGACGTCTCCACAATCACTCATCGCTACCCACATCGTCCTCATCGTCCTCGTCAAATTCTTCGTCGTCCAACAGATCGTCCTCGTAAGCCAAGGCTTTGCCAGTCTGTGAGCGTCACACCAGAATGGTCAGCAAGGAGTGACGACCAGCTCAGTCAATGCTGCTTAAGACTCACGAAGAAGTCAACGGCGTGAGGAATGATCCTCTGCAATAGAGAAGAGGCGCATCGATCAGATTGACTTTCGCGCTGAGTTTGGGGAAGTCTCCGGTCAGAGGGTGTGCACTCACGTCCTTGAGGTCTTCTCCGACTTGGTAGTCAAGCTCCAGGCGCTCATCAAGCCTACCGAAACGTTGCACGAGAGCTCTGTCAGTATCGAAAGCATCGCACCACCCTGACGTATTTGTAACTCACTCGTCAAAGTCAGCTTCCTCGTCCGCATCGTCATCCTTGGGAGGCTTGGGTGGAGAGAAGAAGTTGAAGAAGGACTCGACAGGCACAGAACGTTTGACAGTACGAGTCTGGTTTGTGTTTTTGTTTCGTTGCTTCTTGGTCTCGATCTTGTGAGTCAGATCCTTGTCTTCCTTCCACTCGATCTTGTCTCCCTCTGCGTGGTCGTAAACGAGATCACCGCTGTATCCGACCTCATCTTGGTAGTAGTAAGTTTTGGTCAGAAGCGTGTTCGTGAAGAACTCGTTGCTACCAAAGTGAAACTCGAGCTTGAACCCAGCCTGAGTGCCAGGAAGGTACGACATGCGAATATCACTGAGCGCCTTGAGGGCATCCTCGTCGCGCTCGGTGATGAGCTCCGATAGGGCAACGTGGTTCTTGAGGGCTGTGAGCCAGAATTCGGGGATACCCTTCTCACTGTTGGCGGGAGCCTGGGCATCGGCCAGGCTTGCCTTGGGCTCCTTGGGCTCATCCTCGTCTTCCTCAGGAGGGTCTGATTCCTCGCCCTTCTTTACTTCTTCAAACGAGGGCTCGACAGAGCCGGCAATGATCTCCGCTCGGCGAGTGTACAGGGGGCGGTACCTTTCGGCGTACTTCTTCTCGAGCTCGAGGATCTCTTTCTGGAAGTCTGCTTCCACCTTGGCATGGTCGACCTGCAGACCTTTCAAGCCTTCCACGCGACGCTTGATGTGGTCTGGCAGCGACTCGATGTAGCCGGATGAACGACCGACCAGACCAGAAAGCTTGCTCTGCATCATGGCAGCCAGAGCTGGGTTAGACGCGAGGTCTGGGATGGTGCGGCACAGTGTTAGCTAGCCACACCTTGAGAGGTATGCAACGACAATTATGTGCGCGGTCGTAAATCTCAATGATGCACCCGTGAGGCTTATGTACTCACCCTTGACGCCGTCCTCATCATCTTCGCCGATGGTTCCAACAGTTGGTCGGGAGAGTGCCTCTCGAGTAATAGGAGCGTTTGTAAGAGGCGTGTTTTGCGGCGTGGGGGCCGTCAGGTCGGGCCTGTTGCTGTGAGCGAAAACAAGTCAGATAGCATGGCTCATGTCAGAGACTTTTGCTCGAGGGCCGAATCCTGTCTCGCTTTGTGGGCCAGATCGGTTGCCACTGCTTGCGGCTCCCTATTGAGGCTGCACGCTTCTGTGTGAAGCATTTTGCATAATCATTTGCGGGTGGCCTTTTTCCTGGATGCCCTTGCAAGAGGGCATGGTAGCTCATGAGGCTGCGACCAGACGTGCCACTCACTTGATAGGAACGTTGCTCGACATGGCGTCCTTGGCGAAGTAGGGAGGATCGACAAGAGACTCGTGACCTTTCTGCTGAAGAGTTGGACGCGCAAAGATGGCCTTCTTCAAATCTGCGACACCGCTGAAGTAAGAGCTCAGCAAAGCAGGCACAAAGACTATCCTGGATCAATGACTGGTGGTAAGAAGGAGCAAATGACGACGCATTCGAAATGAAGAAATTGACTCACGACTGGTGAAGTTGTTGTACCCTCGGCTGCGCGTGTGGCGCGTCAGACTCTCTGTCCCAAGCTCGCCCGGCATGCACCCACCCAAAAGCAGCCAAGACGAGCAGCAGCAGTGTGAGTGCCACCTCTGCCTGCTGCCGGCAGCCTATAGGTACAAGCTGCAACACTCGCGCCCCCCGCGCCCCTCGCGCCCGCAAGTCTGCTGCCCCGCCAAATTTTAGGACGCGCACGGCCACGCAACCGACCAGCAGAAGATGGGCCGGGCGCGCGGGGAGATGCTGCGCGCGTGCGGCACGTCGCGTTCAGCAACGTATATACTCTGCCTGCACTCGCTCCTCTTCACCCAACATCACCGCTAGATCGCCACTCGCCAGCTGAGGCTGCTGCATGCTCGAGGTGCGGTAGGAGCGCGAATTCACAGCATCGAGCTGTTTGCCGCGTTGGGCTTCCCCAGCAGCATGCATGCCATGAACCCACGCGCCGCCACGCAAGTCAGATCCGAGCGCATGGCCGCCGCCGCGCGATGAGAAGTGAGAAGACGCGTGCCGCGCGCGCCCCTGCCGCGGTACTGAACCCCAAAATTTGGTGCGGGTGCGGACGCAAAGCCTACAGCAGCGGCTCTCGGACGAGAATCGTTCAAGAGGCATTACGCTGAATCTAATCGTACCTGCCAAGATGGACGCCATGTCGGCTCGCACTGCACCAAGGCAGCTTACTGATACAATTGAGAAACACAAGAGAGAGGAAAAGGTATGAGGTGTATGCGTACAGGATTACAAGAGAATCTCGCAAAAGGTTTCGGAGTGAGTGGGTAGGATGTGATGTCGAGCGTGGCTGCTCCAACAGTACCGGAAAGCACGACGGAATAGAATGGTATCGATTTCACGTGGGAGGCAGATTCGCAGAGCGAGCCGTGCAGCAGGTGCGAACAACGGCATCGCTCAAAAGTCATCGTCCGAGTCGTCGAATCTAGGTGTCTTTTCTTGTCCTTCCTGCCTATTCTGCATGCCTGAGCCTCTTGCGCTGCCGTTGATCGCAGCAGAAGCGTTACCCTTGACAGAAGGGACTTCCTCCCATGTCGAATTGGCGTCATCCTCCTCACTAGTCGTGAACTCGTCTTGCGAAGAACGGCGCTTCACGGCATCACCGCGTCGAGAGCGAGGGCGAGTAGATACGTGGCTAAGAGCAACCTGCGCCGAGCTGCTGGTAGCAGTATCGACAGACGAAAAGCTGGCCGACACATCTGGCGCAGGCGACGAGCGAGACGATGGCTGATGTCTCATGTTGTTGTGGCGAGTAATGGGACTAGCAGCCGCCGTTGCTCCAGTATCGACACGTGAACGGTGCGATCTCGGATTGGCAGCACGCGATGATGTCTGGATCGCTTCCACGCTGGGAGAGATGCTGGAAGCATCATCGCTGCTTGGAAAGGCGATGCTGACCTCTGCGCTAGACCCAGCCCGGTCGCCAGCTGATGAGCTGTCGAGCGAGCTACGGGATGACCGGTGCGACAATGGATCACCCCTCCAGCTGGTTGGTGCATGATCGCCGACTAATTGTGAAGCCGAAGTACGAGCCATGCTAGTGCGCTGTTTGATAGAAGATGAGGCGGACCCGCTGCGAGATCTCGAATGGGCAAGACTGTTACGACTTCTAGGTCGCGCAGACGTGCTAGCCTGGTCCCGATATTGCGAGCCAGAAAAGGTTTCGTCCGCAGAGTCACCGTCGCGGGCATCGTCATCCGCATCAATCGAGCCCTCGCTAAAGCTTTCCAAGGCAAGGTCGTCGTCATAGGACAAGTCATTCGAGGCCGTTGCAGCTCCATTGCGAGGCACGTCCGAGTCGTCCATCATCCAACGGGGAGGTGCATCCTGTACGCTAAAGATGGGCTTCGAGAGTGCCCGCACTCTTGAGACCAGATCATCGAGAGATGATTGGTCAGAGCAGAGGAAGCCGAGAAGCATCGACGGGTCGAGTGACTCCATCGCCATCTTCTTTGGCGGTGCACTGTAGTGATAGCTGCCAAGCTCCTGCTCCGAATAGGCGTTGACCCACCACTCGTCCGCGGCTTCTTGCGTGCCTTCCCCGCCATCTGCGCTAGGCGGATAGGAGGGAGGCGCGTGGCGGAACGGCACTGCAGGTCTCTGGTTGTGAGGGTCGAGATAGAACAGTCTCGAGCCTTGGAAGCCAACAAAATAGAAAGACGAGCTTGGTCTCCCACCAGCGATGCCGACACTCTGTGGAAACGTGAAGAGATCCTGCAAGGCCCAGAGCATCGATCGTCAGTGTCAGGCGCACCTTGATCGACCAGCTGCCTAGACTTACCTTGATAGAGTCGTGATACATCGAGTTGACGCCCTCGAGGCCAAGGCGGATTCCCACGAGTATGAGCACCGGCCGCTGCCACTCATCGCCAGAAGGCTCTCTAGGCGCGGGTAGTGCAGCAGCAATATGAACGCGATTGAGGTACACGACACCATCGGCAGCCAGACAAACCCCGAGACCAGCTTCAGGAAATTCGTCCACGAGCTTTTTGATAGCACCCGCTGCGGTGCTCGGGCCAAACCATTCGCCAGGCTCCTTCCCAAGCCGTTTGCCCTCGCGCGCCATGCGGTGCACAGAGAATGGACATGCAGGACTAGGATCGTCGAAGAACCACGAGAGCAAACGCACGTAAGTGGCATACTCTGCGCGACTCACACGCCACGCTTCTTTGGCTTCCATGCCCGCGAGTGACTTGGCCAATGCAGCGCTACTCGGTCGAGTTCGGCGTCTCCAGTCCCTTCCCAGATGGACGTTGATAAGCGCATTGGCAAGCAGACTTTGGCCCGTCCTCAACATGCATCCCCAACCTGAGTCGCGTGTCAGATCTGACCGAACACCCAAAGCGCCGGAAAGAGCAGCTGTGGTGCGGCCCCAGAGGCTCGGTATGCCCATGCGTTCGCCGAGTCCCGGAGCGCTACCGACTTGGAAAGGCTGACCACTATTCGGGCTTGCGCTCGACGCTCGTGGCAATCCTAAGGCAGCACCTAGTCCGTGTGAAGCACCGGGCGGAGATGTGGATGCAAGCTCGGAAGGGTAACCAGCACTGCTGACAGCCGGACGTCTACCAAGCCAGCCGCGGCTCGTTCGCGAAGCTTCAGCGGCGCTTACCGTCGCCACGCCCGTGACTAAGGATGTAGTTTGAAGGTGAGTTGGGTGCTGCGACCTCAGAGGTACAGAGACGCTGGCAGTCATACTCGTAGCCTTCAACTCGAGAGCTGTTTCTTCCTCTGCTTGAGCTGTGGAAAGGGCTTCTGCAGCTTGCGTCGCAGCCAGCTCTCGCGCAGCGTCTGCCGCTTGAGCTGATATGCTGCCGTCCCGCGCGATGGCAGAGAAATTGGCTCGATATGTGCACCAGACTCGACTGGACAAATCGTCGTGAAAAGCAGCCAGATCAGGGGGCGGCGTCGTACGAGCGCTGCCATTGAGTGCTGTGCCGACAGAGATCTTCCTATGCAAGCCTGGCTTCTCATCCGCACTGTCACGCCGCTTCGTGGTCTCGCGAGGGGCAGACGAAGGCTGCGGTGAAGCGTGCGGGGTCGGGGGATTACGAATGATCAGCGTCTCGTCCCCGCCAGCGAGTCGCCTTTCGACCGGCGAAGGCGTAAGTGGAGCGCGATCTGCGCTATCTGGAGAAGCTGTAAGAAGCAAGGATTCCTTTGAGACTGAGCTTGGCGCGCCAGGGCCCCGCTTTTCTTCATGCGCTGCAGCCTCAGCTTCTGTTCTATGTTCCGTGTTGCTTGCAGCGGGGCTACTCGCCCTTTCGGCGCGAGCCTGGCGGGGCGAGGCGGTGTGCACTTCAATGGTAGGTCTTCGAGCAGGACTGGTGGGTCTGTGTGGATTGTGAGGGGACTGCGACTCGAGCTTTTCACCCGGCGTAATGGTATCCTGACCAGCAACAGAGCTGTGCAGAACCCCGAGCAACCAGATGTCACGGGTCGAGGCGTCATTCTCTGCCTCTCGAAGAGAGCGCATGGCGCGATCGAGGTTGCCGACGCGCTGACGCGCAGTGTTCGACAGGTTGGACAATATGCTCTGCTTTCGCGTCGCCGTGCCGTTCACAGAGGACCTGCTGTTGGCGCGCTGAAGCGATGGGGAGACTGATCGCTCACTGTGATCAGAAGCCGGACGTTTGAGAGCAGTAGAGGAAGCTGAGGTCGAGGCCAGCGGCTGTGTAGCCTGATCGCGCTCCGCCACCTGCTCTTCGGTGCCGAGCATGTTCAAGAGCCACCCACTGAGTCTTCTAGGAAAGGCCTCACCTTGGGCTGCTTGCAGCCCGTCATCGGCCAGCGAAGGTCTTGCCAGCGCGGAGGTGCCAGATGACGAAGCACAAACCTGGTTGGGGTTGGCCTCGGTGTCTGCAACGCTGTTGTCCACGCCGCGTTCTCCGACCGCCCGACCAAAGTCCAGCAGAGAAGAGACTGAAGCAGAGGCCTGCGTGTCGATACTGGTCCGGCCGTCTGGACTCCTCAAGCTGGGACTCCTAGGACCTGAAGCACTGGTCAGCGAGGTTTTAGACCTTCGTCGAGCCCAGCTGGGCATGGAAGTGGTTCTGCTGAGCATGTCGCTTGCCCTCTTCGAGACGCTTGTACTCGAGTCGGCAGAGGTTGCGAGCGAGTCGGTACTAGCAGCTGCTGCTTGGTTACCACCAGAGGATCCCTTGAAAAAGAAAGACCGACTGCCCACGCGGCGCACAAAATTCTGCGCGGTGCTTCCGGTTCTAGGTACCGCCTTCCCATCCGCTTGTGAGACCGACTCGCTTAAAGTCTCTTGGCTTACACTCATCGACGTCTTCCGCGTCCCGAGCGCGTCCTTCCTATCTCTCGAATCTGCACTTCCTTCTTCGATAGCTGACTTTCCCGCTGGGCTGGAAGAGCTACCGAGCTCAAAGGCGCTCTGCACGCTGGTTCGGATTTGTCTGTTCCCGACGCCTCGTAGCGAGCTGGGAGGATGAGGACCGCGCAGTGACGATTCCGGATCTCCATGATGTTCCGCGACACTCTGCGATCTGCCAAGAGTCCCGATACCAGGCATGATCTTGCGCCACGTTGCAGATCGCGGACGACTGCCGGAGCGAGTTGGTGTGGAGGTGGATGGGACTACCAGCTTTGAAGGTTCCTCTGCAAATGCGCCGGATGCGTCTTTGCTGCTCTGGCGATGCAAGAGGGGCGATACGGCTGGCGATTCCATACTGATCGGAGGTGGCCTTTTGGCAGGGGAGTACTTGATGCTGTTGTCATCGGACGGTGCAGCCGACTCGGACTGAGCGTCGTGCGCTAGGCCCGCATCCGCCTTGCTCTCTGACATTTCCATACTCCCTTAGCTCAGGCTGACCTGCTACGGAGCGTGGCGCTGAGGATGCGGAATGTTCCGGTCGAGCGGTCCGGATTCGATGACGTTGTACTGGGTATAATTTGGCTCGCCGCGAGGAGCTCCGTGCGTGTAGAAACCTCTGGGCGCTCGAGCTTGTGTACACCTCAATTCATCCGGCAATCGACGGTCCGGCTCGACGTTTGGGATGTGAGGCCAGGGACCGGCCTGCTTGAGGTGAATTGGAGCACAAGCAGGCACCGAACAATGTGACAAAAGCCACGAAGGAAGAAGAAGTCTTTGCGTGGCGCCTTCGAGTAGTCCGGTAGTCGTGAGTGAGGATCTGCGTCGATCGACCACGCAGCATCCACCCGCCTAAACTGTTGCTTGGATGCGATGTCAACCGTGCGCAGCGTGTGCAGGCGGGCGGGCATACATCGGGGGCGACGCTTCACAGTCGTCAAGAGTTAGCTCCGCGTCGCAGGCGCATCTTTCTCGTACGAGACGAGCGAGCACATGCCTGACGCGGCCCTCACTTTGACTCGAGGCGTACTACAGAAAATCCACGTTTTGGTCATGGATTCTCGTTCGTGCGTGCATCGCTCGTATTCGCCATGAAAGCGAAAGACTCATGACCGACGGTCAATTAAGCCAAATGACATGCCGTTGAGAGCGACAAGACCGCGCTGATGCAGATCTAAGCTCAAGCACTATGACTGTGAATCTCAATTGAGTCGATGCATGCATTATAGTCGTGAATACATCTTCATATTATTGACATTTGGTATACATGTAAATTCTTCGAATGTTATATATACACAGCCACTCACAGCTGCGGACGCCGCGTCGGCACATCATCATCGCTGCATCGAATCGAGAATCAGTAGTTTTGAGTCTTGAGTCACCATCAGTGAATGGATGCGAGACCTGTGTGCTGCTGAAGCATGCATGCAGCGAGACTCTGACTGGCGCCCGAGCTGCTGGCCTCCTCTTCGTCTGCCGCCGCTGCTGCAGGTGTATTTCAATGTATTCGCGGTTAAATTCAGATTACAGATTGGGCTCGTGAGGTACAAAGTTGCAATTGAGAAATTCGAGTTTTGAATTTGCTATGGATGGCCAGCTGCATGCCTCTCGTCTCTCCAAGAGGCGCGCGCAGCCCTGACGCTGCTGTTCGAGCCAGCGGCAAGCAATCCGGATTCGAGTTTTGAGTATTATTGTAGCAGTCGTGAGTCACAAGTAGTAGTCCAGCGTGATGGATAAGTCGTGAGTCAGAGTCACATTTATATACTCAAGACTTGCAAGCTCGTATGAGCAACACTTCTCGATCAGCACATCGATCACGACCAGCAGTCACAAGTGTACCGTGGTGCACCGTGTCGGTGTTGCGTGCGCAGCTGTTGGCGCATCAGCAGCTGCATGCTTGCTGTAGTCACGAGTAGGCATTCACGATTCAGATTGCTGTACGGTGCATTCAGCAGCAGTCAGCACCTGCAGCAGTCGTGAGTCGTGAGTGTACGTGTGCTGCACGGGCGGAAGCTGCTTACCGTGCCAGTCAAGTCTTAATCGTGAATCAGCACAGGTGTCGACCCACGCGTGCATGACTGTGATCGCACTCGTGACTCTGATGATCGAAAGCCACGCAGAGTGCAGCAGCAGCAGCAGCGGCAGCAGCACGGTGCGCGGTGCGCGGTGCGCGCAAAGGTTCATGAGAGAGGGCTTGTGCGTTGGTTGACTTCCCCTTGCGTCCTGCTGCTGCTTGATATGTGCTTGACTTTGCCCTTCCCTGTCTGTTGCTTGGTGGCATTTCAGTCACAGGCTTGAGTCTTGAGTCTGATTGAGTCTACCTAGCTGCATGTATGATCAGTCACTACTCACAGCAACAGGTCAGACGTCGCCGTCCCTTTGATGTATCGGCGCTTTGCACGTCTTCGTCATTTGCAGGAACCTGACTTGCCTTCTCCACACAAAGCTGACCCCCTCTCCCAACCCATTGAAGTTGCAAGTCGTCAAGATCATCCTTGACGCGTCTTCACTCTGGCAGTCGCCCGATCATCGACATCATTTGCGCCGAGCCTTTGATACATTAGGTCGCAAAATACACGCAAGCATTCGTTTTTAAATACTCATTTGGTGTCGCTAAACACAAGAGCAGCCGCGCACCGAGAGGATCGTTGCCGTACGCGTTGGCCCAAACTGGACGCGCGGCCTTCATCCGCTTTCTGCGCTCATCCACCAACCATCAGGCAGCACAGCGTTGGGGCCTTTTGCTTCGAACATCTTATACAGCGGCTCCCTTTCACCATCGCCGGCCACATCGCAAGCCACGAGTACACTTCGCAAGGAAGGGCCTCCTTGACTTCGCTCCGCCGCCCGGCGAGTCCGCTAAGGCTTGAGGCCTTGGCGCAAAGCTTCAAACCATGGCAGGTTCAGTCATCGTGACTCCTACTACTCCCTTACCTTCCTCCGCCCATCCTCTTGCCACCAAAAGCAATGGTCAGCACTACACTCAATCAATAGCAGCACCTGTCGGATCAGATCCCCTGTCTCCCACAGCGGAGGATGAGGGTGAACCCGCAAAGCTAGCGAATGGCGCATCATCAAACAGAATCGCCCCTTCGTATCTGCAGGAGTCTGGCGATAAAGCGACCAATCCTGAAAAGCAAAATCGAAAGAGCGGCTGGATAGAACTCGACACTGCTGCACGACATCAGGACAGGCCCAAGATGTCTAGCAGCTCAAAGCAGGACAGGGCAAGACAGGAAGCTGAAGAATGGGGCACTACGGGCAATCGGAAACATCAGAGCGCCATCGGATATCCGTATAGCCCCAATGGCGAAGAGCCTGATGGCGAAGCCAAGGCCATTGAAGAGGTGAGTACTCGTGCAGATACTGGATCATGGGAATACGATCCTGGGAACACGATCCTGGGAATACGGGCAGGCTTTGGGCGGGCAGAGTGTTCGCGATGGCAGCTAGGCCGCACTTCCGGAGCTGTTGCACGTGTCTTCGCTCGGAGCCTGTTTGAAAAGGGGCAGCTTGATAGCGTTGATCAGCAAAAGAAGGGTGCATACATGAAGGGGCAACGTTACTCCGTCGCCGGGCTTGTGCTCCATGATCCCACAAGGTGTCATCTTTCTCTCGGCTTCTTTGATTTGTCGTCAAGAGTCTTCTGCCAGCACGCACTGATGCATCACATGAACCCGACAGAACCTCGAGCGCTGGGCCGCTGCAGAAAAGCAACGTCGCCGCGCTTTGCGTGCTTCAAGATCGACATCCCTGGTCGGCCCAGCATCCAACTCACCAACTACATCTCTGGCAAGGAGGATATCGACGCTTGGGCGCAAAACGTCCACCACGACCGGAGGTGTCACTGTCAACGGTCTCAATGGCATTTCGACATCCGAGTCGCCAATCTCTGGCGGTGCTGCGCTGTTGCGACGCGGGTCTAAAAGCGAGAGCATGAGCAGTGCGGAAGACGGCAGGGAGTCAGGTGACTCTTCCCAGCGTAGCCTCCGAGCTGTCAATTCCAACACCAGCGCAGGTTCTGCAAAGCGTCAGCTGGGTGATTCGATCGTAGAGGAGAGTGAGGCAGATTCTTTGCAAGGATCTTCCACACCATCATCGAGCGCGACGACGGAAGCCAAGGGCAAATGGAAAGCGAGCGAGAGCGACGGAGGCTGGTCAGTGCCACCCTCGGCTGCCGAGCAACGAAGACTGGCGTCAGACAATTACGATTCGGCAGCTGCAGCCGCCGCTGCAACTGCAAACGCTTCCCCAACAACTCCAAGTGGCAATCCGTTTGGGGATGAGAGCGAGGCGGCCGCCGCGCGAGATTCTCCCAACAAGGCACGGTCTCCTTCGCGGAGGAGAAACAGCGCGACGGATCAATCGCCAGGTCGCTCATACTCGCAATCGGGCAAAGCTACACCCCGCAGACCCATCGTCACTCCAGGCAGAGCGCCGAGCGTCCGATATCACGCGGAAAAGTCTGGCAAGTACGCACCAGCTATCGTAGCAACCGATATGGACGTAGCAGGCAGAGAAGCTGGCAATCCATTCATCGGGAAGGAGGAGGTAGAGGATGCATCTCGGAGCAGGTATGCGATGAGGGGCAGTGGAGCATACAGCAGCACCATCAATCGACCCGCGAGACAAGCGAGCGCTTCCGGACTGATGGAAGATCTAGTAGAAGAACCTAGCACGCCAACGAGTGCTGCGCCGAGTGCTGCCCAAGATCCCGAGAGGCGCACGAGTCAGCTGGCTCCTCCTCGCACTAGCACTTCTACGAGTCGTTTCAACGAGGTCGGACTGGATGAGGATGACGCTTGGAGCCCCACCATGGAGGAGCCGTCTGCTGATGCAGGACGCAATGCTCAGCCTAGAGCGGATCCGATCGAGAATGAAGGGCGCAGGAAACCTTGGTGGACGGAGCTGCTTTGTGGTTGCGGTCTCGCTCCTGGTGCTGACGACGAGCAGGTGAGTGTCAAGGCCCTCGCTCCAAAAGTCGCGCTACGTTTCTGCTGACGCCCGCCCATGCTGAACCGTTTGCAGACTGGCAAGACAGGACCGGAATAGTCTCTGAGCGCTCCACGCCGCTCAAACCCCACAACTTCTGCAATTGAATGTCGACTGGTCCGATTCAGCATCTCTCATCATCTTGCATCCACCACCTTCTGCCTTTCCCAAAGTTGCGGATATGTCTCTCGTCCCCCCCCGCATCCAGTGTCTCTAGTCTCCTGTAAGACAAGTCAGACATTTCGCAATCATCCATCGCCTCCTTTCCATTCAGCTCAAGCACTTGGGACAGAGGAACACATCGGCATTGACATTGTAATACGAGAATGACTCTGAACAAGCAGCGGCGTGCCACAACGAAGCAAGTGTCACAAGAACGTGTAGAGCTCATTTCTGACCCAGTCGTTGCGTTCGTCGGCCGGAAAATTGGGGTAAAAGGGTACCAAGCTGTCCTGCGCGCCGAGGTAGCAGCTGTTGTAGACGCGGATGTAGGGCTCTCTAACTTTTCGCGCGGGATGGACGATGCCTTGAAGGGTGTGATTGAGCAGGACACCAGGCCCCAGACTGACCCGCATAGCCTCAATGGCGTCCATGACGTTGCCAATGACGTGCGGCGACGTCTCGAAGATGTTGGGCCAGACGAGGTTCAACAAGTGTTGCATGCTGTCTTCTTGACCTAGACCGGCCGTGCCCAGGGCAATGTGCTTGACGATGGCTGCTGCCGTCTGTCGATGCACGGCGTCCCTATCCGTCAGCGCATCCTCCAAACACCCGACCACAGAGTAGACGTAATCCTTTGCCATCTCTCCGATGTACTCAAAGACGAAGCTGAGCGCTTTCAGACAGCCATTGCGGACGTTTAGATCGGGAGTGCGATACTCGTTCAGAATGGCGGGGATGGTCGTGAAGGGTCCACACGTTTCGGCAACAATCGCAATGGCGACTGTGCTGCACACTCTGCTTTGACGTTCTTGCACTCGCAGGTTGGTCAAAAGCACTTGCAGGACATCTTGAGGGCCAATGGCCTTGGCGATGTAGCCAAAGCTGTTGACGGCCTTGAAGAGGAATGGAAGCAACAGATGTGAGTCAGCATTAGTTCGGGCGTTATCGACCGCAAATTCTGCACTACTCACTGCTCGACGAATCGCTTTTTTGTGTGCCTTGAGAAGATCCAGCAGCTCAAAGCAGATACGCATCCACTCTCTAGCGCTAACAAATTCAGCGCCTCTGTCTGCGATACGACCGATCAAGTTGATGCTGGCTTCTTGCACCTTCTCGTGTCTGTTGCGCAGGATGGGAGTCATGCGCGGTAGGAGGTCCTTGATGGGCGGGCTCATCTGGGTCATGCCGACGACGTTGGCAATGGCAGCCTCAGCCTCGATGATGCTGGCCAAAGTCTCGGGAAACTCTTCACCCAGATGCTCGAAGAGCACGACTCCCAGCTTGGACAGCAGTGCGTCTTCGCCGCATTGCTTCACTACAATGGCTAGCTTTGTGGTAAGATCTGCAGCTTGCTGGCGCGTCTTGGCGTTCTTGTTGGTGAGACGCCACAAGACCGTCGAGACGATCTGAGTCAAGTAAGGTCGCACCCGTAGACCGAGAGCATTGACGACCACTCCGAAGCCATCGAGCATGACCTTGTCCTCGTTGGTCTGCTCCTGGAAGGCATAGATCAGCCCATCTACCAGTCGCGTCTCCAGTTGTTCGTCGATGTCTGCAGCGCCAAGATTGCCAATGACGTGCTGAATGGTCTCCATGCACATCTTGCGGAATGGCTCGCTTTCGTCCTTGAGTCCGTCCACGATGCGGCCAACGACGTCAGAGACTCCAACTTTGTTCGCAAGCTCGACGGTGGTCTCTACAACTTGACGATAATTGCGTCTGTCGAGCGCCATACGGCGAACCCAGAACGACTTGAAGAAGTCGGGCAGCAGATCATCACGCAGGAAAGCGCCCGTTACGCCGTCCGTCGCAGCGCACTGCTTGACCACCTTGAGCACAATCTTTTTCATCTCTTCGTCAGCGCTCTGAAACTCTCGGATGAGGGTTGGCGTAACTTCCTTGACGAAGTAGAGGGTCGTGTCAGAGTCCATAAGTGGGATGATGAAGCCGATAGCTTTCAGAAAAGCCGCCAGGCCTTTTCCACGGTGCTGACGAATACCGGTCCAAAGCGGCTTGAGTACATTCTCAAAGCTCTCGATACCGTACGGCGCAGCAGCTTCCGCAAGCGCAGCAAGAGCCAGCGCCGTCATGGTCTTGACTTTTTGCTGATCATCCTCTAGACCCTTCTCGACGCAGTCGACGAGATTTTTGAGGTGCGGCAAAACAGCACAGCCCATCATGATGGCAATCTGTTGAATGATCCGGATACCGGTGTGACGCGCTTGCCAACTCTTTTTACTGCGACAAACGGCTTTGAGAAATGGCAGCAAAGCCGGAATGCCCAATGCGGAAGCCACGACGCTGAAGGCTCGAGCTGTCGTGTTGCGCACGTACTCATCTACGTGATCCAAGTCAGGTCGCATCGTCGAAATCATGTGAGCAAGACCGGCCGCTTTCGACAGATTGGAGATGATCTCTCGGCCTTCCACGCGCGCGTAGTAGTCTTCGTCAATGAGAAGAGGCTCGATCACGACCAGAATCCGGTGGACGTATGGTCTGACGAGATCGTCGAGCTTGTACAGCACGCGGTCGATGACCTTGACGAGAAGGTGACGCTCTTGATCCTCGAGCGTGCGCTCCATCAGCAAAGGCAAGATCTTGTCGAAGAGCGGTCCCGCGCCAAATTCTCGCGCCTTGTCCGTGATTTGCCTCAGCGCTGTCTTACGCATAGCCGGCGTTCCGTTCTTGATCTTAAGTAAGAGGCGCATGATACGCCTTTCTTTCAGCTCCTCCATGCTCAAGCTCGGTTCATCATCACCACCAGACAGAATCTTCTTGAAGTAAGTCTGATCCTCTGCCTTGAAGAAAGCGAGTTGACCAACGCCAGGGATATCCGTTGGCAATTCCGGAGCCATTTCCTCGGCGAGCGCGCGCGACTGAGCTTCGTCCATCATCATGAAACCACCTCCGTCGCCTGGTGCAGGTGTGGCCATGAGCTTGCGGGCTGGTGTGCGAATGGGAGCGTAGTCGGCTGGTGGCGCAACGATTGTGTAACCTTCGCTGGGCAGCAATTGATCCAGATCTTCATCCGTGAGATACCTGTTCCTGGGATCAACTGCAAACGATCCATCCAGCAAGCCGCCAGCCACTGGCGTCTGCATGACGACGGATCCTGCCCCACCGTTGGTCGTGCCGACTGGTGTCTGATCCCACCTCGAGCGCTTGGGTGTCTCTCCGGGGCCAGCAGCATCGCCCGCCACTGGTGTCTGATCCCATCGAGATCTTCGCTTGCGGGGTGTTGCATCGGTTGGCCCCTCTCCCTCGCTGTATCCGCTGTCTGTGGGCTCGCGTGCGGTGGACACGTCGCTGGGCGCAGCATCCCACCGTCGCTTGCGGCCCACACGAGGTGTGGCGTCTGGCGCTTGAGCAGGAGGCGTCTTATCACCATCAAGCGCTTGACCGCCTCGTCCATTGAGCTCCTGCTTCTCTCTCTCCTTATCTGCTATGATTTTTCGCACTCTTTCTTCCTCCCTCTCAATTTCGGCCCTCCTCATTGCTTCTTTGTAGCCGCCTTCGCCCTCTCCTGCAAGGGCGTCGCTGCCCTTCTCCGATTCTAGATCGCGGTTGAACCTGCGTAGCTGGTAGTCGCTCTGCCTGCTCGCGATCTGCCGCTGCTTGGCAGCATCCTGAATGGGGTCCTCATCATCGTTGGCGTATTCGTGTAGAAGGTGTTGAGGCGCAGTAAAAGCGTCCAGCGGGTTCTTTCTTCTTCCTGCGCCTGACGTGTCATCCTCATCATCATCGCTAGTATCATGCGCATTTCCCCCAACATCTATCTCGTTCACGTAATCCGACTTCTTGCGGCCTCCATAGACATCCGGATCTCCAGCTGTCGCTTTGCCAAAAGCTGCTTTGTCCTTTGAAGTGGCAGCTGCTGCTTGGCGTGCCGCCTGAAGCTCCCGGATCTGCGTCTCCTCGTCGTCGGCCATTGCGGTTCGACTTGTGTGTGGACGAGAGCAGCTATGCCGGCCTGATGTTCGCGCAGCAGATCTGTATGTATGTGCGTTAGAAGGAAAGGGTAGCGCAGACTGTCGATTGAAGATGGTGGCAGTAAAGGAGAATTATCGACTGAGCATAAATGACACACTTAGTATGGTGGCCGATTCCAGTCGACGAATACCGGGTGCTGCGCGCCACCTGAGGCTGAAGTCACGTGACTCTCGACGATCTCGATTTTCGCATCGTTCGAGGTGTCCCTTTCCAACCAGCAAATGTGATCCTGGTGAGCGCTTTCGCATCCGACACCAGCGGTTGAGTCAATTACAAACCAAAATCACTCAAAGGTGTCTGTGTGAGCTTCGAGCGCGTCAAATGCTGCTGCTGTTGACCAGCGGCAGTCACGAGCGCTTCACAGTTGACTAGCCTTAGCGCGCATTTCATATATTCAGAGCCAGCAGGTGTATTCGCGATTGCCACGGTAACCCTGGGCAAGCACTCTGTGGCGCGAACGGAAACGGTCAAAAGGTTCGATTGTCTGTCTGCTCGGCGTCTTGCTGCATCAACATCGTCGTCCCTAGGTCTAGCTTGTGAGGTCTAGTTGGATGCGCCACTTTCATGCGATCCGGTGTGTCGCTGATGTGCCCGAACCTGAGACGTCTCACCTGCAGAGCGAAGCTTGCCGGTCATAGATCTGGTCACAGGACGTCCATACTCGACTCGGCCGTCGACGGGCACCACGAGTCAGTAGCAGGGGACCATCTCTTGAACTCGTTCGTTTTAAGATCCTTGATCACTTGTCGAAGGCCGTGTCTCTGAGCATCGTCCGACTTGCGTGCCACAGGACGAGGAACTCTGCTGTTCAGCGAGTGATTCGCAATCGGGAGATAGTCCAAGTTCTTGACTCACTGCAATTTTTGAGGTAACCTCGGTAGCGCGCAGGTTGTAGCCCTTTCCAAACATGGTCGTGAACCCCTTGGTAGGATGCGCCTCGAATTGAACGACGTTCTGATCATTTAACCAAGCGACCGAGTGATTCTCTGGGAGCTGCGCGATTGTCAAGAGTATCAGCCTCCAAGCATCGTCAAGATCGTCGTCCTACGTGTCAGGCGCAAGTGCACTCACATGCATGTTGAGTCGCTTTTGCAGGGACTGTCGGCCTGCTTTCGCTGCTCCAGCATCTTGGACAGCAGTGGCCAACAAAACGGTGCAAAGCAGAGCGATGGATCCAGCGTACAGCGAGGGCCACATCTTCACCAGCAGACGTGTGTGGAAAAGGTGATCTCCTCGAGTCTTCTGTCAATTTTAATTGAGGAAGGGCTGATGAAGTACTGAAAGGCTAGAAAGGATGCGGATAGCAAGATCGGTGAGCTCGTCGGCAAATACAGAAGGGGACAAGCTAGGGCAGTACATTTGTACGTTATAACCTCGAAAAGACACGCTTGACCTAGCCCCGCATCAAGCGACGAAGCAGCTGGTCACTTTGCCACTGATCGCACTGTGCTTCGCCTTGCCTGTTGCTGGAAGCAAGACTGAATTTAGTGCCATTTCCGCGCGCACTGTGTACGGTGTCACCATCCGCATGAAAGCGCATCCTAACAAAATACACTGATGTGCCAGCGGAGGTGGCTGAATTGCCAAACGGTGCCTTTGCCTTCCTGCGAGTCACTGAGTGTTGAGACGCCAAGGTCGAGACGAGTGGCGCCAACTTTGGCGTTACTCACACTCCGCACTCTGTGCCGAGACACACTTAGAGTCAAGCAGCAACAGCTGTATGTGAGCCTGAGGCACTGGACTTGCGATCTCCTCACCATGTATATAGATCTCGAGAGCGACGCAGCGTTGCGGGAGGCGGCGGCGGCGCGGCACGTGCCATTGGCGGAAGAAAAGACTGAATTCACATGCCTCGTAGCCGCTCGCTCTTCGAGAGAACTCATGCAATCCGGTAGAAATCCGGCAGAGAAGAGCAAGAAAAGCAGGTGACTATTGAAATTTGCCCTCGTGGCTTGATGTCGTGAAGAAGTCAGGTTTGCTTGCAGGTGACGTGGAAATATGATGTAGAGGTGATCACGCATAGGGTGGCAAATCACTCGCTTCAAACGGCAGTGGCGCTCGTGGGCGGAGAGTCTCCTCGGCGGACGACACTTTGCCACCATTCCGAGGGCAGATCGAGCGGGGTTGCATTCCCGATCCGCATTACCATTCGGTCTTTGGATCTTTAAGAAATTCCTCATATTCTTGTCGATTGAAGAGGGAGAGTTCCGTCTCGTTTTCTGCGTCGCTCCGCCAGAATAAGAGCCATTAAAGGTTGTCCAAGTCAGCATCTAAGAAGGCGTCGAGCTTTCTGCAAGAACGTCTGCGAGGCAAGCACGCCATGGCTGGCCCGGGTCGCTGGGCGCGCAGAGCCAATTTGTAAAAGACGGGTCTGTGGATCAAACTCACGGCAGCCTAAATCGGCGAGAGGCACTTCCTCTTTGTCGCCATCCAGCACCCACTCTGGTCTGTCTAAGTTGATGATGAGGTTGGACGTCTTGGTGAAGTGCGCATGTGTGTAGACCTTCATGGTGTCTAGCAATGTGAGTGCGATGCAGGATGATTAGCAAGCACTTCTCACGATCTCCGCACTGGAGTCATCAGTCCGTAGCCTTGACTGACCAAGCTTTCCCGCTGCACTTCTGACCGTCTTCATGTCCACCCTCTTGCCGATCTCGACCTTGACAATCTCTTTCAACCGCTTTACATTCAAAGTCGTAAGATCCAAGTTATCAAGCACCAAATTTCTACTTGCCCTGAAAGGAAATGACTTGATGATCCTGATGGTTAGGACTGCGGATGTAAGAGGCCTCAGAGAAGTGGTGACTGATGTTGGTTCGTCATCGTTCTGAGGCGAGAACGCGTAGAAGCCCGAAGGTAAGAGACGTGGACCTGAAGGCGTGCTTTCTCCTTTTGACGAAGCAAGCTGCGCCGTTTGCTCCGCTGTGGGGAGCAGCGAGGCTGCGTCAGACTTGGTCTGCTCCGCCATACTATCAGCTCCAGCCGGTTCTAAGGCTGCCTCAAAGGACCCTGAACACTGCCAATGGCACCAGATAAAGTGCGCGACCCTCCGCTCTGAACCGGAGGTGCCCTGGGATGGGCTGCGTGCGAAGTCCTTCCTTGCTAGCCGGTGGTGCCAGACCTTTTGCGCAATGATGCGAGCAAGGATACCTTGTGTGCTTCAGGTATCTCCGAGATAAAAGGACTAAGCCTAGCGACCTGACGTGATGGTGGTGGTGCGGCGCGAACGACGCTGCTTTGTCCAACCTCAAGGAACGTAATTTTGAGTGGACGGCGCGGAAAAAAAGCCGCACAGCCTTTTGACACGTGAGGAAGCAGCATGCATGCACGTCAGAGTTCGTAAGATCCCTGCGAAGGACAAAACCAATTCTCATCTTACCCGCCTCTTACATCAACAATCAACAATGGATTCACACCTGTCGGCATCCCAACTTCGAGGATCTACTCTCGACTGTGCTTTCTACTCGCGTCGGATCTGTCCAGGACAAAGTTTCTTGATCGGACACAACCTGGCTAGCACGCCCGCAGCAGCGCGTTTTGGTAATGGCACGATCAGAGATGCGCTCCTCGGCCCTGGAGCTGAGGCCCATCGAATATCGATTCGGCTCTTTGGCGCACATAGACGGATCCGCAAGCTTCTCGTTCGGAGCTGAGCTGGTTACATTAGCTGGAGTCAGAGGTCCATCCGAAGTCCGCATACGGGACGAGCTCACAGACAAAGGCACCTTGGAGATCCTCTTTCAACCTTTGGGAAGTCCTGCTGCTCTACCCGCCACGAGCCTGGCAGCATCTCTGAGGTCACTATTCTCGGGCATCATCAGGCTGAATGTGTACCCACGAACGCTGGTACAAATCAATTTGCAGACTTGCTCGGTCCCACTCGAGCCTCATCGACCTCCTACGGAAGAAGAGAACGATAAGCTTTTGCCTCCGCACCCGGATGCTCCCATCTCTGCACCCGAGAAATCAGCCCTCATCAACGCTAGCATGGCAGGCCTCATAGATGCAGGCGTAGAGTGCAGAGCTACAGTCACCAGTGTCAGTCTGGCTTGTCTGCCTCGGAGAAAGGCCAAGGAGCTGAGAGAGAACAGAAGAGCTTGGAGAGCTGGTGAAGTGGATGTCACCCAAGAGGATGATGAGATGGAGGAAGGCGATGAGTCGTGAGTTCTAGCTACAGCGATCCCATGAATTGCCTGAGATGTATGCGCCATAAGACTGACCCACGAGCTCATCGAGCGTACAACAGCACGATTTTGCTCGACCCTACCCCCGCCGAGCTGAGATGGGCGACTAGCAACCATGTCTTTGCGTTTGCATTTTCTGGCTACTCACCCCAAAATCCAGGCCAAGTACTTACCGAGCTGGTGTTTGCGGAAAGCTCGGGGCGTGCAGAGTGGTTGAAGGTGAGTGTGACGGCTGGGGTACCAGGCGAAGTCTCCTTGTGTGCAAGCTCCGTCTACTGAACCGACAACATGCGCAATCCTTGCAATCTCATAGCACAAAGAGGTCATATCCTTGGCTAGGGAGGCGGCGCAATCTGTTCTCTCCGTGTTACGACAAACATGCCGGAAGAATGCGACAGAAACATGATTGAGACGCCATGCATTGCTGAAGCTGAGGCAGTATCTGCCAAAGGTGCCTGTTTCCTCGCCGAGCTTCCATTCCCTTGGCCGGCAGTCGTAGAGTAAGCAGCCATCCACATCTGCAGCCTCACTGTAAGCATCGGGAAATAATGGCGCGACTACGCCAGGTCTAGTCATGTTTCGCTTTCACAATGCGGTCAACGGTGCTCAAAAGCATTCAATTCTAGATCATCCTTATCCCCTTGAAGCTGCTCAGACTCGGTGCCTCGGTCACCGACTCGCCGATCAGCCCGGACCTTGAAGAAAATTCGACGACCTCTACAGCGTCTCTATGACCCCCTGCCACTGCGTCCACCTGCAGGACGCATCTTCGCTTCTGAACACGCGCCCGGACTTTGCGAGAGGTTAGATCGAAAGACTGTCAACTTTCCTCGAGAGTTGCACAGGCGCGTTTCTGACGCGTCAGAGCGCACAGGTGCCAAACCCACCTAGCTTGCTCACCTTAGAGCCAACGCCCAAGCGAAGGCCCAGATGAGTCTCGTGAGTTGGATCCACTGCTCTGGCTAGTGCTCCGACTTCTCGCTCCGCCGGGCGGCGCAGCGCTCGAACTGGCTCCGGCCGTCGAGGGTCCCGGCTGAGCTAAGGACAACCCGGCACCGTCAAACTGTTCTTGGCCCTGTCGGTGCCCTTGTAGGACCAAAGTCTGGCGTCTGCGATTACGATGGGCAGCCTCATCGATTGTCAGTGTGCGAGCGCTCCGCGCAGGGCGGCCTCCAATGTTGGACGCAGGCTGCGTTCCATCCTGCCAGATTGGCTCCCATTTGCCAGTAGCAGAGTTGTATGAAGTGTAACTCTGCCTGCCCGAAAGACCTGACCGAGTGAGTACAAAATTATGTCTCGCCATGTCGTCGAGCTGGTGAGAGAAAGAAGACGAGGTTCGGCGCATCAGTCACACGCAGTTACCGAGGCCAGGTGCTCCTATCGGACTCACAACTTTATGCAACTTCTCCCTTTCTCCTGGAATCCTCTGGCCATACGGAACGGATGCAGAATCGAAGTCTACGCCATTAAAGCGGATGAAGCCTCGCTGAGGGTGCCATCTGTGGACTGCCTCTCTGGTATTGGGGTCATGCCAGTTCAAGGCCTTGCCCTGGCCGATGTTCTGGTTGCTCAAAAAAGATACGTCTGTCAGAGGAAGGGCTAAAATTTGTTCTCATCGATCGTATCGAACACTGACAAACCAGTCTAGGCTGCGGACAGCGAAAGACGATGGAGGAAATGCAGGGAAGCGCGAGGCCTGCTCGATGAGCTCATCATCTGTTCGAAGTTCTGAGTACAACTTCGCGCCTACCTTGGGTGCCTATAGAGTCCGCCTGCCATCGACGGCCCTCTCGAGCCAGAACTGCTTCCAGGCTCAAGTAAATTCAGGGTGCGAGCCGCACGCGACTCTTCGGAAGACGAGCTTGAGCTCGAGCTACGGCTCCCGCTTGCGGGCACCACGTCACGAGGTGGAGACCAATACCGAACGCCAAGTGCTTCAAGGGCCTGCCTCATCTCTCTGACACCGTCGGGCACGTCGCCCGATCCCAGGCAAGTAGTCCCGAAAAGGAGCACGCCCAGCTGTGCAAGTAGTGCGGCAAGACGGAAGCGTGCTTGAAGCATTGCGAGCCGTGAATGCCCAAGCCTGACAAGCCTGGACCGGATGCCGAATAGGGTGCTGCGCGAAGCCACAAGGACTTCTACTCGTTGTGTTACAATGGCAATGACGCGGCGTGGGAAAAGGACGAGCCTCCAGATTTGCTAGGAGTAGGTCAAGATATCACCTTGTAGGTGAGCACCAGCGGATAATTCTTAGCAATTTTTTCAAGGGAAGTGCTGCGAAAGCTTGAAGTGTTGAACTTGCTGTAGCGAAGGTGAGACAAGAGCCAGCTCTGATCTGAGGGAAGACAAAAGCTGAGACATGCGTTCAATCTTGCCCATTAAATACGTTTCACAGAATGAGACACACAGAAGCTGGAAACAGCAAATATGTTACCGAAACGGGACGCGCTTTGAGGAACTCTTTGACGTGGTCCCGAAAGCGCTTTTTTTGCGTCGGCAATCTGCTCAACACACCCCACTGTCTGTGTCTAAAACACACAGAGGCACCTCAAACACGCGGCTGCCATCACGCCTGCAGCATACATAGCCCTGAGCTATGTCTAGGCTCGGTGTGGAAGTGAGAGAGGCGCGGGGCTTTGGAAACCAACAGCATTGGAGAAGAGGGGTGCTTTGGTAATACAAACCCTCAGAGCCTGTCCACGCGTAACAACGCGCGACGTTCAAGTTTTGTTACGTGTGTGAGAGCTTCTTGTTATTGTCGTCGATCTATCTGTTTTGCAGACTCGACAACCTTCCAGAACAGGAACAACAACAAACGAGAAACAGGATTGCAATAGGACCAAAACACTCCCCTGCCCTTTTCAGAGGCGGCCCTCCACGCTTGCGGAAAACCCCGGACGCACAATGCTGGAGCAAACACCGCTCCGCAAAAGCAATGTTGGCTCGCGGCAGAATCAATGTTTATTTTACGACGACCTCATCGGGCCTCTCAAGCACGAAAGGATCTTTGTTGTCGAAGCCGCAGCTAATGAAGTCCTCTATCTATTCAACCGGTACCCATAGGTCCGCACTGATCAGCCGGAACTGCCGCTTTTGGTGATGGCGCAACGTAGGAACACTCCGAGCAAGGGACTGTTCCAAAAGGCAGCATCAGCATGATTCTCACGCGTGCCGTACCCGGACGATCTTCTCGCTTTCAACTTTTGAAGTTTGCCGTGTCTGCATTGCACCGCGAAGAGATGGCAGCGTGATGAAAAGCAACATTGAATTTCGATGATCATCTCGCGTGCAAATTCTCTCTCCTCTCCTCCCCTCTTCCTCCAGCATCCAATGCCATCGCACGATGCTACAATACTCCGTTCTGACGATACAGCCAATCTGTCTTCCCACAATTCGGATCCACCTCGTTGGGGCCAGCAAGCCTGCTAAGCAGGCCGCCATCCGCCACTACCGTCGCCACTGGAGCTGGAACTACGGCTTTGACGACCGCTCGGCAGATTGACCGCTCCACTAGGTCCAGCGCCAGACGACTGGCCGGGGCGTAGCGACGGGCCTGCTCCTTCGCTGGAAAGCAGGCGGTTGGTCACGCGTCTGCGTGAGCGGGGCACTGGATCGATCGCAGGGTTCACACTGGAGTCAAGGGTAGGAATGTGTCCCTGTGGAGGAGCAGAAGAGCTGCCCGTATCCCACCCTGCGGGTTCCCACCTATCATTCGCGACGTCGTAGGTTTGATACCTTTGCACACCAACGCGTGAAGAGCGCGTTACGATGTAACCTTTCTCTCTCATGTCTTTGAGCTGTCATTGACACGTGAGCGGCGAGGGATCGCATGTCGAAGGACAAATGAGTCTGATGTGAGCAAACTGCCAGCTCGGCTCACGTTCCTGAGCCCCGTACTTACCGCCTGGTCCAATCGTTCCCTCTCATTTGGCAAGCGGCCACCGTGTGGTGCGTTGCCCGGGTCAATATACCTGCCATTCCACGTCGTGAAGCCCATCGAAGGAGCCCAACGATGCATGACTCGGCGAGTCTGGGGTTCGTGCCAGTTGAGTAACATACTTGAACCGAGTTTCTATGCACAGGCAAAGATATGTCAGCATCTAGGTCAAGCGTGAGCTCGTTGCTATGTTGGGCAGCAGGAACAGATGAACCTACCATCCAATCATCGCTGAATGAATGCAAGGTCCGACGGCAAGGAATCGTCAGCGATCAGAGATGGACACGAGCGGCCTTCGTGAACTCACGGAGCCTTGTACAGAGGGTTATCGGCCGTACGGATTCGTGGCGCCTCACCGGATGAAGTGGCTCCTGGGTGAGCAACATTTTGAAGGGGATGCGAAGCACGCGCGGTTTCAGAGGACGAGCTTCCTCCTGCACTGAGCAGACCCTCCGGTGGAGACCATCCTTGCTTATCAAGGAGCGCCTCCATGATTCGGCGCATGTCTGGAGGATCGCCAGCAGCGCGACACACTCCGGCAGACAAGAGAAGAATGTTGGCGACGCATGCGATCACTGCAAAGAGCACACGTCCGCGCAGCATGCTGATACTAGGAGTCACCGCTAAGCGTTCGGAGAGGATTAAAGTGTTTTGAAAGAGGAACAGACTCGATATCTTGCGGTGGACATACACGCAATGTCGTGCGTGACAATCGATGGAAGCAAAAGCGATTGTAGCAGAAGAGCTAAGCAAAGTCAAGTCGTGAGCGCGAAGAGAGCCAGCTCTGTTCTGAGGGAGGGGGAAAGCGAAGACAATCGACTACGCGCACTGTTGCTTGTTATATGGGTCTCAGCGCTGGACAGCGGACGCCAAAGCTACGTCGAAGATCGTCTCGACCGAGGTCTGACGCTGACGGACGCCAGTCACAACATCCTCCGCAGGCCTAATGTAAATACCGCGGTCGGAGCTGGAGCGCCTCAATAGTGCGGCAGGGATACGCCATCCCTTGAATTGCGCAGCTCTCCAGCGCACGTCAAAACAACCGTGACGGCTTGAGGCGGCTCCGTTTGCCAGCGACGTTGTTTTCACGCATCACGTCGGCCAACCACATAAAAGCGACGTAAATCCGCATCACAAATGCCATGATGTGACTTGTCCGAGTGCCGTCGATATACCGCACGGAGCTTGACTCTGTTGTCGACGGTTTGAGAGTGTCATAACGGACGCCATGTATAAGATACCTTCAACAGTTTGATGCTGGCGCATCGATACTCTAATTGAACTGGCGGCAGCAAAGAGAGCGCGCGCAATCGTCAAATTTCTAGCGTAAAGGCGTTTCAAATCACCTCGCTAGCCGTTCGTAGGCCCTGACTCCCGCAAACAAGCCAAGTGCCAAAGTGCCAACACCAAGGACAGCAACACCATCCTCGACCACTTTTGCTTGCCTCCTCTCTCTATCTCTAGCTTGTGAGTAGGGCAGATTGGAAAAGGTGACCATGGAGTATAGGCTTGACCATATTGATCGGGGCAGAATACTCATCAACACCGTGTCTAACGCTTTGCGCAGCAGATACGTCCGCGAAATGACTGTTGTGTGACAAGCGCGTCAAGGATATCAAGAGCGTCAAGCATAGGGTAAGCAACAACGAGGAACCTCGCAAAGTCGAAGCTTGATGCAGACCCTGGAAGGCACCGCAAGCACCCGCAACTCACCCTTGCTTGACATTTCCTTGTAGTTGTTCTTAGCCAGCTCGCAGATCGCCACCAGGTCGTCGTGTCTGGTGTTGGAGTACTCGGCGAGGGCAGACCCTAGGGCGCGCTTCGCATCGGACGTCCCATGGGCGACGTCGGCGCCATTTCTTTGGCGAGAAGAATGCTTGTCTATGAGTTGCAGGAGAACCCGCACATCCTCAAAGCCACAATTCAAGCCTTGTCCGTAGAACGGTAGCATGGCATGAGCCGCATCGCCAATGAAGATGGCCTTGTCGGCGTAGTGGTACGGTTTCGCTTTGACGCTAGCCAAAGGACTAGGCTTGCGAGACAAAATGTCCTTCACGATAGCCTGTCGACCGATCAAAGGCAGCGCATCCGCAAAGTGTTGCTCGAAGAAGGCAATGGTGGATGTGGGGTCGGAGAGATGATGCTCGAAGATGTCAGCGGGGGCAAAGAGGGTGCAGGTAAAGGTCTTGTCGGGATTGGGAAGAGCGATGAGCATAAAGCTGTGTCGTGGCCAAATGTGAAGATGATGTGGATCGATGACGAAACCTCCTTCCAGGCTCGCTTGGCCCGGCTTGGCTGCTGGCATGGATAGCTCGACGTACAAAGAGTCGATGTATTCCCTCGCGAAATCCAAAGTGGTCGCTCGAGCCACGCTGTCCCTCACAGCCGAATGCATCCCATCGCATCCGACCACCAGATCTGCCGCGCGTGCTCCATGTGCTCCAGCAAAGGTGAGCTGCGCCGGTTGCGCATCCAGGTCCAATGCCCTCAGCTTGTGCCCATACACCACCTCCACTCTTGCGTGCTTTTGCGCTCGTTCTAGCAACAACCTGTTCAACCTGGCTCTATCTACCGAGTGTATGCATTCTCCCTCTGCTCCATACCTCTGACTCTGCTGGTCTCCTCGTTGCGAATGGATCATTCTTCCTCGCATAGGTACAGCGCGAGCCAGAACATCGCTTGCCAGCGACTCGCTCACGCTGCTCAGACCGGCCAGACCTCGAGTAGAGATGGCAAGGTTGATACTTCGAAGCGACGGGGCTTGCGCTTCCGCCTCGCTCCGACTTTCGTACATTGTCACTTGAAACCCTCGTTCGGCCAATCCTAGAGCGGCGAGACAGCCAACAGGACCTCCTCCGATGATCGCAGCTGTGCTCGTCTGGCTGCTAGATGCAGAAGTGGACGCCATGGTGAAAGGGTTTCTAGAACAAATCGAGACTTGCGACGTGCCGCAGATCAAACATTGGACGTTGAGGCGTGCGTGGTGGAAACGAGGCAAGAGAATGGGCAAAGGCGCGCAACGTTTGATCTCACGCAAATGAGCTGATCAAACAAACCAGACGGCAAGGCTAGCGAGGGATCGGTCCCAACAAAATCACGAATGCAGGTGCCCGCGAGGCAATCGCGCCGGGGTCTCTTGACACGAAGAAGGTGTGTGGAGGGCTCTGAGCAAAAAGAAAGCAAGTTTGACGTGAGCGCAGCCGTCGTGACTCAGCTGTGCAGCGGATAATTCTCTCACCTTGGCGCGGATGTGGCGCACGCAGTATACGGCCGAAACCCGAACGGATCATATATGTATAGCCAGACGGTGAGGATTGCGGAGAACTGTACAGATCTTGCATGCCACCACCTCTGGGTTTAGTGGGGACACTCCTCGCTACGTGATGGTAGTTCAAGGTTCTTGATGGCTCGCAAAGAAGTTCGTCAAGGCGAACAATCGACCTGCACAAAGCGGATGGCGACGTCACGTGGTCTCTTTGCCCGCCGCAAGCACGGATGAGGGTACTGCATGGTGTGCGACCTCTACCCGCCAGGCTCTCCTCCCACATGGCAACTGAGCGATGCCACTAGCCAGAAATTTGCTCATCTTCATCATGAAGGAGAATACAGGAGTCATGAAGCGACATTGAGATACCATGGCGTCAACCGTGTGTGTTACAAGTAGGCGCTCGAGAGGGAATCAAAGTCGTGCGAGGATCATATCAAGATGCACCAGCTCCGGCCCACTTGACCTTTTTCTGCGTGCTAGAGCTCCTCTTCGAGTCGTCCGATTCTCCTTTCCTCGCAGATCTCTTAGCAGCCTTATCCAACGCCTTCCTCTTCTCTTCCAACTTTCTCGCCTCCTCACCTTTTACACCCTGAGTATATGACAACTTCTCGTATAGCTTGCGCTGCCGGTTCGACATCAGCATCTTGGACATTTTCCTCGCTTCTTCTGTCTCTTCCGTCTCTGCGCTTCTGCCCGACGCTTTGCTTGCTGGCTTGGCCTTGTCGCCTCGAGCCGCCTTCTTGGCTGCTCTGAGAGCGTCGGCGTGTGCGTTTTGCAGCTCCTCGAGCGCGGCATCACCGCCCGCAGCCTCGGCTTCCAGCTCGGCTTCTGCTAAGAGGCCTTCGTCGGTCGGAGTGACGAGCAGCGCTGCCAATGCTGGCCTCTTATTTTTGGCAGCTGCTGAGTCTTCGTGCTGCATATCGTCATCTCCTGCGTCCGCGTCCTCGGCCTCATCCGCTTCCCCTCCGATGTCGTCCTCATCGGACGAATCATCCTCAGCCTCTTGTTGAGCTGCTTCCTGTCCCGCCTCTACATTCTCAGCCGGTGCAATCTCATCCAAGCCCGCCTCACGAGGAACATAGCCGCCTTGAGCCTTGACCTCCGCATCGTCCACAAAGGGGCTGAGGTGCGGCGGTAAGGAAGCTCCAGGCGCATAAGGCTGGGTGGGCAAGATCCTGCCCGCATTAGCTGAGTCGACGATCCATTGAGGTTGTACTTTAGCCATTCGAGCTTGCGTCTGGCTCGTGGTTGAAGTGACGGGCCTGTCTACGATGTAGTGAGTGATTCTGTCGTCGTCCGAAGAGAAGCTCGATCCTGGGCCTGATACTTCGTCCCACCCAAGGTGACTTGGCGCAGTCCCGAATGAGCGCAACACGAATTCAATGACCGCTTTCGGACACTCTCGTGAGATGTAGAAGTAGTAGGGCGCAAAGAGGTGTGTGCGGGAGTTGCTGGCGGAAGAAGCGTCGATAGAGGCGTACGAAACCAGGCCAGACGTTGTCCCATCAGCCGACGGCTTTTCTACAAAATCATCTGCAACAATCTCCTCGCTCGACGCAGGGCGATCTGCTTGGGCTTCCAGTGGCGTGTCATCAGCAGCACCGTTCGCGGCAATCCCCTCCTGGGCGACCGCTTTGATGGCCTGTTTCACATCCTTTGATGTCACTTTCCGGCCAGCAGTATCAGTGTCTGTGGCGCCCTTGGAGCTACGAGCTCCTTGGCCAGGGGTGAGTACGGCACTGCTGCTCTCTACGAGACGTAAAACTCCAAGGGGTCCAGCACCTGCTTCCTCAGCGCTTGATTCCAGCTTTGGAGGGTACACGAGACCAAGGTCTGTGTAGAGCTTAAACATGACAAAGCCTAGAAGCGTCTGATACAGCTCGAGGAACGTCGCCATGACTCTGAAGTCCACGTCGGAGGGGATCTGTAGGGACGCGTGAGAACAGTAGCGTCAGTGACAGCAGTCTGGCGGTCCTTGTGCCCACATGTACTGGTCACGCGCTACCCCTCTAGCCGCATATGTGCTCACATGCTGGGTGAAAAGGTAAGGCACAAGCCAGGTGATCTGCTGACCCCGTACCTCGGCTTGAAAGTAGACGCCCTTGATGCTGAAAAACACCTTTCTGAGCGCCTGCGCCCTCACCACGTAGCCCTGCCATTCCGCGCAGATTCTCGCGCTCTTTTCCACCAGCTGGTGATTCAAACGATCTCCAGCAGGCAGGTTGGCGAAGAGGAAGAGTAGGCTAAGCGCATCGTCCAAATCTCTCAGACTGTCGTCAAAGGTGGGATACCTCTCCCTGATGATGTGATCGAGCTTGACAAGAGGCCGCCTGTCAGCCAGCCCTTGAGCGCTGTGCCATTCTCTCTTGCCAATGGCTCTGCTCAGCTTCTTCGCAAAACTTTTGTGTGCCCTCAGCGTCTGGAGCACGGGCTCGTGAGCCAAGTATGCGACATCTTTGGCGTAGTAGAACGTAGCAGGTGCGGCATTACCCTTGTTTGCTCTCTTTGCGTGTCGAGGTACCCGTGGATGAATGCCCTTGAGGATGCACAGCCTTCTGAAATCTGCGAGAGTTACCTGAAGCTTCTTGAGGGCCGAGTTTCTGGTGACGTAGTTCTTGGCCGCGCCAGACTGTCCGCGCTTCTTCAACTTCGCCATCGTGGTTGGGAAGGCGCAGTGTACTGGCTACGTCGATAGGGGTGCGGCGTTGGGAAGGCAAAGTAGGGGTCTATGCGCGAACGCTGACAGAGACAGAGTAGTGGTTGCCCGAGCGCCTCTGCGCCAATGATCCTGTATCGATGAGTGAGAAGCTCGCTGTGTGGCTTGGCAGTCAATGGTGAGCAGCGAGAGTCTTGTTGTATGTCCGGACGGCTCATTTGCACGTCACGAAGAGTCGTGCGAGGTTGCGCGTCTGGAGCGCATCTTCATCAACTTTTTCGCCTTCAACAGCTTTCCAAAATTTCAAAAATGTCACGTGTGCACAGGAGAGAGTCGAAATCAAGAACGCGTGCTTGTTCGAGAATCTTTGCGCCGGCCTAGGCATACATATGATTTGCCATGCATATGTGGGCGCGGCGGAATTGGGCTCGCCCCAGCAAGCTAGGGTGAATCTGCTGCACCTCGCAAGTCCGACGTCGCCTGCGGCCCCGATTGGAAACCAAGTGTAGCGCGCAGGGCTTCAATCACGAATCACAATATTGCTGCACCGAAAGGCCGGAGTCGGTCGAGTTCAGAAGCCTCATGCGTGCACATGCTGATGTCCATGCCTATAGCTGAAACTGAAACAGCCGGGCGAAGGAAGGTGTGAAGGTTGCTGCTGCTGATGCGTTCATGCAGCATTGACCCGAAACACGGATTTGCGGGGCTAAGACTTTCATCAGACCTTCATCTTCGCGCGCGTTGCGATGTTCTGGCCGCGAAAGACGCGGAGAGATGTCATCACACCCCATGCAATCAATCATCCACTCATGCCCGCCGGCATCGGCACTTTTGAGTAGCAAGAAGCAATTTGGCCGCCCAGGCTTGCATCGTCGCGGCCTCGGCGAAGAGCTCCTCAGAACCCAAGCAATGAAGCCCAGACTGCGCCCCCCCGACGGAAATGAACGTCGAAAGTGCTGGACGCTGTTGGCTCCACTTATGAGCTGCAGACGTCGGCCTTCGCTTCCGGATTCCTCGAGCATGGGCCTTCTGCAAAGCATGGTCATCGCTCATCCTCGTGTATATAATGTGGGTCTTGATCCCCAATCTCACCCATCTCTCTTCCCTCACCACCTTATTCCATCCGTCAATTCGCCAGCAGGTCATTCAAGCTTCTGCATCTCTCTATACCACACCTCAAGTCTCCCTACACAATGCGTGGACCTTACGTTACAGCGGCAGCCGCTGCAGCAGCCACGCTGATGGCCAGCTCTGCCGTCTCCGCAATGCCTCTAAGCTTTGACGATTTGAGCGACCCAACCTCATATCTGTCTCCCCGTTCCTCCATTTCAGAGCGTCGAGACGTTTCTAGTTCCCTCAAGACCTGCCTGAGCAAGACGGGAGCTCAGATCGACTATCCCGGAACCAACGCCTACAAGAGCGAGTCGTTCTCCGAGAACAGCTCCATCAAGCCTTACCAGCCCGCCATCATCGTCACACCTGCCAACGCTCAGCAAGCAGCGAGCGCACTCAAATGCGCTGCCAACGAAGGTGGCAAGACCAAAGTTGTGGCCAAGAGCGGAGGACACTCTTACGCTGGCTACTCTTTGGGCGGTCAAGATGGCTCCTTGGTCATCTCACTCTCCAAATTGGAAACTCTGACCGTGGACAAAACGGCCAAGACTGCGCGCGTAGGCGCAGGTAACCGTCTGGGACCCATGGCACAAGCTCTTGGTGAAGCTGGATTCGCCTTGCCTCACGGTACCTGTCCCACCGTCGGAACGGGCGGTCACTCGCTCGGAGGTGGTTGGGGTTTCAGCAGCAGAAAGTGGGGCTGGCTTCTGGATCACATCGTCGAGATGGAAGTGGCTACGCTGGATGGAAAAGTCAAGAAAGTCAATGCGCAGAGCACGGGCGACGATGCCGATCTTTGGTGGGCTCTGCGTGGAGCTGGCGCTTCGAACTTTGGCGTCGTCACCACCTTTACCTACGCTCTGGAAGATGCACCCACAAACGTCATCAATCACTCGCGCACATATGCCAACAACAAGGACTGCGCTCAAGCGCTGCTGGCATTCCAAGACCTCGGTGCCAAGACGGTCGCGAACGGCGGTCTGCCCGCCGAGTTCGGCGCCGAGCTCTTGCTCTACGGTGAAGGAAGCGGCTCCGACGGAGCTTGCACCATTTCTGGTCAATATCTGAGCGGGCCGAAACACTACCAGAACGCATCGCTCATCCTCGACAATGCCATCTTGAAGCGGGGCGTCAAGCCATCCAAGACCTCTGCTCCCGCCTTTAGCGGCAGTCAGGACGGCGACAACAGCGCTTGGCTTCAGGCTCTTAAGAACCTGGTGAGTCATGGCACAGGCCTTTTTTTCACTTGAACGATGCTGATCTGTTGTTGTCTTGCGATATTCTTGCAGATGGGCGATTTGCAACAAGCACCAGCTGCAGACCCTTACTACGCCAAGAGCTTGCTCGATGATGGTAATGTGCGCTTCAACGACGCTTCGGCCAAAGCCATCATCGACAAGTTGCAAAGCTATGTCGGCGGCGAGGAAGGCAATTCGATCAGCTTCGACCTGAACGGTCCAGCATCCAAGACCAACGCCCCTCTCAGCTCTGCCTCGGCATTCGACACCAACCGAGGTTCGCTCTTTTTCAACCAGTTCTACTCCTATGGAGTGCCCGGTCCCGACAATCCCAAGGGCCAACAGTCGCTGTATTCCAAGTTCGACAGCCTGGTCGATACTGTCAAGAACGCGGCACCCAACGCGAATTGGAGAGCTTACTCCAACTACGTAGACTTCAGACTGAAAGACTGGGCTCGCGCTTACTACGGAAGTAGCTTGGACAGACTGAAGAGCATCAAAGCCAGACTCGACCCAAACAGCGTCTTTGACTACCAACAAAGTCTTGCTCATGCCTGATCCTGGCAGAGAATCACCTGATGCATCTCGACTACGTCTTGTCCAACTTCACGATCGAACGCTCTCAACAAAAGCACATGGACATTTCAATGCTTGCGCTCCGCATCTGCACGTCATCATCGCCGCCATTATACCTTTGCTTCTATCTTGTAACACAATTCGTCTTCAGCAATTCACCTCTTCGAACTCACATTCGCATGGAAGACTCTTCCAGGGCCGCTTGGCTGTGTGTCGCTTGTGTATATGTTGCTGACCGATTAGTTCGTGAAGATTTTGTGATTTTGATGAAGAGGGGCCGTTCATGTGACTCACGCCCAATTTGAATGTGCTCCTTGCCGAGGATGGGAGAGAGCCCGCTCCCAAGTCCGCGGACTTGCGCGTTGCAGTTCGCATGACTCGCTTAGCGTTTCGTTGAGTCGGCGCGCTTGCGCTTGCGACTGCTCTGCACGCTCATGCTGCAAAGGCGCTTCAGGCTGAATCGATGCTCGCGTTCCTCCAATCTGACGACGAATGCGACTGACATGCGATCGTACAGCTCCGCCACTCTCCTCTATGCACGAAACACCTCTTTCTGACTTGCACATCCGAGACTTGCACCTCTCTTAGCCCCTAACGTCACCAGTGACACGAGTCCGAAGCGACATAGCGCTTGAAGGAGGATAAGCTGGTCATCTTACCGCTCCGACGAGCACGCGAACTCCTGGCCTGACCATTCACCTCTACCACGCGCACGCTCTATGGCTGAGGCAACACAAGCAGCAGCTCCTCCAGTGGTAGCTGCAGTCAGCGGGGAGCAAAAAGTGACGCCATGGGATGTAGAAGGAGCGACGATAGATGGGAAACAGGTAGCGATAGATTACGACAAGCTCATTGTCCAATTTGGAACGAAAAAGATCGATCAGGCTCTGTTGGAAAGGTTCGAGAATGTCACGGGCTGGAGGCCTCATCCGTTGCTGAGGAGAGGCGCCTTCTTTAGTCATCGGTGAGTACACGCTTGAGGAGGGGCGCCGTTACGCCAGCGGCCAATCTTGACGAGCGCTGAGTGCGCGACGGCGACGCACGAAATGCTCTTCCAAACGACTGCGCGATGAGCGGCGTGGAACTCAAGCTATATGTGCCGGCCATTTGGGTAAGAAGACTCTGCGCTGACTCGAGCAATGTTCTTCCTCCTGACCATCAGCGAACTAGACGTCATTCTGACTCGTTTCGAGCAGAAGAAGCCCTTCTTCTTGTACACTGGCCGAGGACCTAGCAGCGATAGCATGCACCTGGGCCATCTCATCCCTTTTCTCTTTACAAAGTGAGTCGTGACAAAGCGCCTTGAGGCGACAGCTGCTCCCTGCCATCCGCATGCACGCCCTCGCCGCAATCTATGCTGCGCCTAGGTGCTGATTCTTCTGCTGTGTCCCTCCCTGCAGATGGCTGCAAGACGTCTTTGACGCGCCCTTGGTGATTCAGCTCACAGGTGATTTCAGCGCCAACCTGAAGAAATCTCGTCATCTGCCGCTGACTTCGTCGCATCCCCCCAATTCCTCTGCAGACGACGAAAAGTTTCTCTTCAAACCCAAGTTGAAACTGGAAGATGTGCAGAAGTTTTCAATCTCCAACGCTAGAGATATCATTGCTTGCGGATTCAAGCTGGAGAAGACTTTCATCTTTTCAAACTTGGACTTTGTAGGGTGCGTAGAAGAGCATTGCGCTCATTGATCCTGCCCGCCCAGCTGGCTGATGTCCTTGTGATTGCGCACCTCCCTCCTAGCGGCCCCTTCTACCACAACGTGGTGCGCATCGCGAGAACCATCACCACGAGTCAATCGAAGGGCACCTTCGGCTTTGAGGATTCGTGAGTTGTATGAGTCGAATCGAATGTCGCGCATCGCTCCTTGGCTCACTCAGGTGGCTCTAATGCGGCGTGCAGCGACAATGTGGGCAAATTGCACTTCGTATCGATCCAAGCCGCGCCATCCTTCTCCAATTCTTTCCCGCAAATCTTTGGCGCAAAAAAGGACATTCCGTGCTTGATTCCGTGCGCAATCGACCAGGATCCCTACTTTCGACAGACACGAGATGCGGCCGTAAAGTTGAAGTATCCCAAGCCCAGCTTGATCCACTCCAAGTTCTTTCCCAGCTTGCAAGGTAGCCAGACCAAAATGTCTGCTTCGAACGAAAGCAGCAGTATATACATGACGGATACGGCTGCCCAGATCAAGAATAAGATCAACAAGCACGCTTTCAGTGGAGGACAAGAGACGATCGAGGAGCACAGACGATTGGGAGGCGATCCGGACGTCGATGTGTCATATCAATACCTCAACTTTTTTGTGGATGACGACGAGGAGATGGAACAGATGGCGCAGGATTACAGGAAGGGAGAGCTGATGACTAGCGAGCTGAAAAAGAAGGCCATCACTGTGTTGCAAGCTGTGGTGAAGAACTTCCAAGATGTGAGTATGGCAGCCGAGTCGCGACTGAACATGAGTTTGCTTGCGCGCACGGACGCTTAACGTCAGCGCCCTTCCCACCCTTGCATCGATGTAGCGCAAGGCAGCAGTGACGCCCGAGGTCATTCGGCAATTTATGGACAAGACCCGGAAGATCGATCACGAGCCGACCGAACCTGGCTCCACTGCCCATTTGCAAAACGACGCTTTCGTAGGCCGATCCACGACGCTCGACTCCATCACGAGTGCCGTTGAGGCCGTGTCGCTTTGAGCTGTGCAATGTGTACCAACTCGCAGCGCTCTTGTCCAACGCATTTGGTATGCTCCGGCAATGTCGATGCAGCTTGCACCCTCGTGAGCGTTGTGGATGTGCCGCATGTTCGTTCTGCTTTGATCCTCCCGACTTGCCTCGAGACGTCTGACTGATTGCATGACTGCCATGAGCGCAAGGTCTGCAATCTTTGAATACTTGACGAACGCTTTTGGTCGGCTCCTATCATTCAAAATGCGTCCCTCGCATCCCACAAATCGAGTGTCTTAGTTTCGATGAGCCTTGAGTTCACCGCACTTGCAGGCATACTCGTGACTCAAAGACTGGAACTTCTTCTGGCAACCCGCGCAGGGGCCTGACACACGAGTCACGTGACACGGCCACCGCCCAACTTCTGCCAGCCATGTGGCCGAATCGCCCCGAGATCGAGGTGCGTGCGCTGGAATTCGCTCAACGCGCGCACGAGCAGGAAGCCGTGCAGGCGTACGCGGGCAGGATGATCATCTATGATGGCGCCCGCCCGGCGCGAGCTACGCTGGATCATGGAGTGCAACGCGAGATGCGATGGGCAGGAAGGGACTTGCAGCTAGTTGAGTCGTGAGTCCAGACAGATGTTGATCGTGATTCACGGCGCTTGAGCATGACGACCACATCATCCACCTTGTTTCTGGTGCCCCCCCTTTTACAAGCTTCCTAAAAGCAGCAGTAGCATCATGTCCGCTCGTCTTTTCAGCTCTCGAAGCTTCCAAAGCGTCGCTCCTCGGGGCGCACGCTTCGCATCCAACCTTCCCATCCCTCCAAAGGTGGCCACTCCCAACATGGTCTCCTCCGGCGGCAGTTCCAAACGTATGGATACCGTGGTAGACTTTTACAAGAGCTTGCCCAAGGGCGAATCTACGCACAAAACTGGAGGTATCAAGGGAGCCTTTTTTGCGGGAAAGAATGCTAGTGGGAAACCGATCGTCGCTTGGATCGGTGCGATGATTTTGCTCGGTTACACCATCTCGGTGAGTCTTGCGCGCGCTCCTCGACTGATCGAACATTTGAGGATCAGCGTGTATCCGCATTGGAAGTGATTGCCGACTCACTCGGCTGCAACTCTTTTGATTCGTCCTTCGACCGTAGTACCAAACCCACCTCAAGCACCACAAGAACTCTGACCACTAAACGGTGGATGCAGAGGCGTGTGAGGTGAGCAAAAGACCGTTTGTTGGTAGCGCAGGTGGCAGGTGAATGGTGCGAAGGAGGGGCAAGCCCACAGCGTGTTCATCTCAAAAGACAAGAGTAATCGCAAACTGGCAGGTAGCTATTGTCGATGTGATAGCGCCCCGTTGGCTTTGGCGTGCAGTAATAAAGTAGCCGGGCGAGCGCTGTGGGATGGAAGACTGTGTCTTTGGAGTCTTGCCATGTCGACCGCTCCCGGCAAGATCGATTTCAGTCGATGAGGCTGGAGGATGGTCTAACAGCAAGCTGACACTCGCATCATCCTTCACAATGCCTGACGTGGCAGAACACGTGCAGCATTTGCTTCAACAGGCGTGAAAGCGGGTCACGACGAATATGAGGGCACATCTGAAGGGTCCTACTCCGTCTTTTCGATCCTCGAACGTCAAGACAGTTGAACGCTACAACGCACAGCTGTCCACATGTCTCATCAATCCGATAAATTTCGTACATCGTGTGCCAGCGTTGTGGGTAAGAGGCTTCGGCTAGGATGCGCAGTGTGTCACTATCCCTTGATCATTGAACTTCAAGTCTTATTGCGTTGGACAAAGATGAAGCCGCAGATGCTATCACTTTTGGCAAAGCTCAGTACAAGACTTTTCGAAGCATCATGCGGTGAGAGCCTTGATGATAGCCGCTTCGCACTCGGAAGTGGTAGCCACACCGCGCAGATCAGGCGTGAGAGCTTTGCCCTCGCGAATGACATCGTCGACGGCCTTGTAGATGCGAAGCGCGGGGTCAGGGTAGCCCTTTTTTCGAAAGAGCAGTCATAGAAAGAGAAGATCAGCGTGACAAATCGTTTGGCTTGGGATGTGAAAGGGGTAAAAGTGGCTCACCATGTATTCGAGCAACAGAGCGGCTGATCGGATCGATGCGATGGGGTTCGCCTTGTTCTGGCCTGCAATGTCTGGCGCAGAGCCGTGCACAGGTTCTCCCTGTAACGATCAGCATCGGCAAAATTAGCATTGTAGGCACTTGGCTCGAGATCGCGCCGTGTTCATGACTCACCATGAAGAAGCTGTCACCAGCATTGACGCTAGAGACAACGCCGAGCGAGCCTACGAGAGCAGCAGCTCCGTCGCTGATAATGTCGCCGTACAGGTTGGGCGCGACCACAACGTCGAAGACGTGAGGCTCTCTGAAAAGTCGGTACACCATGCTGTCTACTAGCTGCTCATCGAGCGCTATCCCGGCATATCGACCTGCACCTCCGGCAGAGATGGCATCCTTTTCGAAGACGCTCCTCACAGAGGTGCGGAAGAGTCCGTCTGTCACCGACAGGACATTCGACTGCAGCAGAGAGCAGATGTAAAGCGCGGCGCAATACGAGAGACTCAGCGAATGCGAATGAGTCTCGAGGCTATCGGGGCACTGCGAATCGACATCGGAGACTCACCTTGTGGCATACAGTCACTTTAGCAGGCTGAACCTGATTCACAGCATTCCCTTGCCCGGCTTTTTCACGCAGCTGTTGACGAGCGAGAGCAACTTCGAAAGCTTTGCGTCCGATCCTCGTCGAGGCTTTCTCCGTGATCTGTCGGATGGCCCTTGCAACCTGACCGTGAGGACCTTGCTCTAGAGTCTCCGATTTGATGTACTGCGTGGACCGGCACAGCAAGTATCAGCTCTTGCAGCTCAAGCACGGAGCTCCACGAACATGCGACACCGTTCCAGACGGCATCGCGGGTTCTCGGCCTAGAAACGCATGCGCGCGCAGTTCGACGCTTCTTCACTGGCGCACAGGGGAAACTCGACTCGACTCACCAGGCACTCTGTGTTCTCGCGAACAATCACAGTGTCCAACCATTTCTCGTCATCCTTGGTTCCTCTTACACCCACAACGGGTCTGATATTTGCATACAAGTCCAGCTCTTTCCTCAGCTTGACGATGGGACTAGAATAGCCCTCCACTTTGTGACTAGGACTAGAAACGCTTCCGAACATGGCGCCATCGCACTCCTCCTTGAGGATCCTCACAGTCTCTTCGGGCAAAGCAGAGCCGGTCTTTTGAAAATGCTCGAAACCGGCAGCGAGAGGAATGAATTGAAATTGGGGAGCTCCGGGAGTGGCTTGAAGAACTCGTTGAGCTGCTGGCAACACTTCTCGTCCGATGCCGTCCGCCGGCATCATGCCGAGCTTCAACACTCGGTTGGCACCCCGCGCGATGGATGCTGCCGTGTTCGTCATTTTGAATGCTTGTCTTGTGTTGGTTGAGGAGTGACAAAGCAGGCAGTGTGGATGGTTGAATCAGAATACGAAGATCAAAAACGAGTCCGGGTTCACCTGGCAAAGCTGATCAGATATCGCAGTGGATTCATTCAAAATTGATGTGCAATCAAGAATCAAGAATCAATCACAGTTTGAATGGAGCAAGTTGCCTAGCTGCCTGCCCGCACCCGTGGCTTCTTCTTCCTGCATGCACCGCACGCGCACACGTGCAGCTCCACCATCAAATAGCTCCCCCGCGTCCGCCCGGTGCATGGGCCCAGTCATGAGCTTTTTGAGTCAAGAGTCACAGTCAAGAGTTGATCATGAGTCAAGTTGGAGGTCCCGGGGAAAAAGCTTGGAAGAAGCGCTTATCACGTGAGCAGGTCCCAAGGAAACCTCCACCGCGCTCACGTAGCGCCAAGCGTTCTGGCTCTTCTACTTTCATTCACATTTGAACCTGCTATGATGTTCACCTCCATGAGCTGGCTTGGCGAGACTTATTTCCCCACTACCACCTCACTCGATCAATCTTGATTGATACAATTTTGAGTCTCTTCGTGAACCGATAATCCACATTTCTGGGCGCAAGTCGAACGGCTACCACGTGACACCGTAGCCGACGGCAGTGTAGAAGTGGATGAGCTTGCTGCGATCAAGCACACGAGGCACCTCAAACATCAGTCTTCATCTGTCGTGCGCCCTGCTGGCCCCTCGATCGCTGCATCGCTTTCCCTTGACAGCGGTCACAACTTCCAGCTTCTCTCGCAGTCACCGCCACGACCCGACTGTTCATGCGAGGATGTCTTCGACAGCACCCACGCTCGCGGACGCATTAGGTCCAGCACACAACATCGACCTAACTCTGGACCGCATTCAACAGCTGCTTGGACGGCTAGGCTCACCGCAGAATGCGATCCCCGTCATTCATGTGGCAGGCACGAATAGTAAAGGCTCTACCACCGCCTATCTGGATTCCTTGCTTCTGAACGCGATAGGTCTGAGGACCGGTAGATTCAACAGTCCGCACTTGATACAGGAACAGGATTGCTGCAGAGTGTGCGGCAAGGTTGTCAGGGACGATGTGTGGCGAGAAGCAAGGAAAAGAGTGCAAGCTGCTGATGAAGGACTGCCGATGCGCGCATCCGACAAAGAGGAATCGACGTCGTTCATGGAAGAGCAACCTCCACTGCGCTGCACATCTTTTGAAAAGCTGACGGCCCAAGCTCTCAGCGCTTTCGTCTTGCTACCCGAGGCCGAGAGACCAGAAGTGCTGCTCATAGAAGTGGGCTTGGGTGGAAGACTAGACGCCACAAACGTATTTCCTGCCCAGAACGTCCTGGCCAGCGTCATCTGTCCCATCGATCTGGACCATCAGACATTCCTCGGAAACACGCTGAGGGATATTACGAAAGAGAAGGCTGGCATCATCAAGAGCAGAGGCTTGGTTGTGGTGGCAGATCAAAGGAGAGCTTCTGTAAATGACAGTGCCGCGTCATCCTCCTCTTCCTCGCTTCAGTACAATACCGACGTGCCGCTCGACTCGCTACGACATGTACAAGCAGAGCGAAGTCAGATCGGCGTCGAAGCTGCCGAGATTCTGGATTCTGTCCGAGAAGTAGCATTCATGGTTGGGGCGCGTCTTGTCAAGTCTTATGTCCCTTGGCAAGCTCTACAGGCTACAAGCTTCTCGCAGTCCAGCTCGAGCAGTCCATGGTCGACGAGCACCTGGGTCAATGCTCGCTACGCGCCCATTCTGTGGCCCTCGTCGAGCACCTCTGCAAGCTACGCCGGCACATACGCCTCTAGAGCTGGTGACACGCTCATCTCTGGTCCCTCGCTGCACCTTCCTCGAATTCGACCGGCCCTCGTCTCCATCTTGACAGCTCTACAGACATTGTGGGCGGTTGCGAGGGACGAGACGCCATCGGGATTGGGACAAGATGGATCGGATCCGTTCGAGGAGCTGAGGTTGAAGATGGCTTGGGCGCTCAGGGATGATCGGGATGCGACCGATGCTATTCGGTGGGCTTTGAATGGAACGAAATGGCATGGACGTTGCGAGTGGGTGGACGTTGAGCTGCCCACGACGGTACCGGATGTGCCAGCTGAACTTGGAAAGGCAGACGAACAGACCCGAGAGGATAGCGAGGCAATGCCGGTGGACACTCTCTCACAGACTGGCTCCACCTCGTCGGCAGTCCCGCTTCATCTTCTGGTGGACGGCGCGCATAATCCTTCGGCAGCTCATGCTCTTCGCGCATACATCGACCAATGCATCCTATCGCGCGTCGCGACTCTTCGTCGAGACAAGCCAACCTCGGAGATTTACCTAGCAATCAACTGGATCCTCTCCATTTCAGAGGGCAAGGACGTATCGGGTCTTCTTGGTGCTCTTTTCGACGATAGCCGATTGCGAGGAGCCGAGGACGCATTGTCTCGGTCGCTTGCGGACACCCACATCACCACGTCTGGCGCTGATTTCAGCTCCGCGTCGGACAGTGCCGTCACCTTCAGGGTGAAACATCGGATAGCAGTGACTTCGTTCAGCACGCCAGTAGAAGGCATGCCGTGGGTTCGACCACTCTCTGCTCAAGATCTTTCTAGTGCCGTTCATTCCACGCTGTCCTCTGGCGAGGGCGCCGAGATCGAATGCTTCGCAACGGTGCAAGAAGCCTGCACTTGGATCTCGCAAGAAGGAGATGGAAAGACGTTCGTCGAGCTCAACAAGGATGAGTCGCAAGGAATGAGCAGATGCAAGGCTTCGTTCAATATCCTCGCGGGTAGCTTGTACCTCGTTTCCGACCTGTACAGAGCATTCCCTCACTTGCTGGCTGACGGAAGCTCGTGATTCATGTCGCTCAAGCACCGCAATCATGATCGTGCCGCTGCCGAACCTCTCAACATGATGTGTGGTCAAAGCGATGGCAGACAGACAAGGCGTCCGCACGCAGTGACGCAATTTCGTTTCGTCTTGCCAGGGACCAAGCGATACATTTTCTCGCCGACCGCACTAGAAAATATACCGGGAACGCATGTATTCATCATTCTGCAAAGTAGAGCTTGATGACTGGCGTGGCATGAAGGTGCTTGACTGGTCTTTTGGGTTGTGGTACACAATGAGGAGATTGACTGATGGGTCGGCGTTCGAGGATTCGCCTAGGTAAGTCAAGGCAGATGAAAGCTTGGCGTGGTGAGTACCGCAGGCCACCAAACACGTATGATAGCGGTTCAAACGACCTATTGCAACCTCGTCACTTCACTCACCTTGGAAAATTCCATCTCTGGGCATACCTAGTCGCTTCCAACCCTGGTGTACACCAATTGACCACGGTGATGAATGACCTTCTTGATCTGACCCTCGCGAACCAAGTGTTGGATGGCAACGCGAGCCAATGATCCGTTGATCTTCATTCGGTCAATCAATGTGGACTGGCTAATCATCTTGAAGGTGGGAACCTCTTTGAGGATCTTGTCGTAGGTGGGCCTGTCGAGCACGACCATGTTTTGTGCCTAGCAGATCAGACAAAGGTAACCCGAGGGTGAGTTTCTCTAAGGCTGTTTGTGACCGCGACGTGAAATTTCCGCATCATACCCAAGCAATCGCAATGCCAACTCACCTTGTCCTTGACCTTGCCCTTGGACCACTTCTTCTTCTTGGCAGTCTTGGTCGCCGCAGCGAGAATTGCCGACTTCTTGGGCGGCATCTGAAGATGGTTTCGGAATGATGGCGGATGAGCGGCTAAAGCAATAGCGAGACTGAAGAGACAGCGAGACTGGAGGCTTCCGTGATCGTGTGCTTGCAGGCGGTGCGCCTGGAATGGACCTACCGGCTCTCATGCAAGCGCCATGTAGCATGATGGGCACCTTTGCGCGGAGCCACGCCGACCCTGCTGGTGCAACGCAAGCCCACTAGATCTGGAAACCCAAAAAAGGCCTGCCGGTGACGAGTGAACAAGCTCGCGGAGCCCTTTTTCAATGCAGCGTGTTTGCCATTCGCCCCCCGTATTCTTGTTCCTGCTCATCTTGTCAACCATCGTGTGCTAAGCGGCCAACCTCTCTCCTGCAAATCCGACCGTTCCCTCGGTCCAGCGCTTCCACCTTGCCTTCCTTGCCAGCAACGCTAGATATTACTCACCTTGGGCAATCTTGAGGATACGTGAATCGATAAAGAGTGCTGATGGTCAAGAAGACGGGTTGGAGAAACGTACGCTGGCATAGAGCCTGACGAATGCCCCGCAGCGGCGCGCAAGCAGCAACTTTCCGCCGCGCGAGAATTTGCGTGCGGGCGAGATTGAGCCACGTGGCAAAATCTCACGCACAGAGGTCAAAAGTCGTGCAGCAGCAGGCACCAGACGAGCGCGAGCCACGCGCTGGCACTCCACTGACTGACTGCTGTACGTGCTCGACCCGGCCGGGCTTGCACGGGACGTGCGCATGCTTGGAAGCAGCGTCCGTCCCCGCCGTGCTGATGCGTAGGCGCGCGTGCGTGTGTCTGATGTCTATAGCGCACCGCACGACTTGCGCGTGAGCGAGAAGGTTGCGAGGAGTTTGCGGGAAGCATGCTTGAGGGCAAGCAAGATGATCAGCAGCAGGAGGCATGCAGCAGCTGCATCAGCTGGCTAGCAAGGCAGCCGGTGAAGCTGGCCGGCTGCTTGAGCGCATCGTATGGCGAGCGACTCGTGACGACGCTGCACATTGCTACAGATTTCTTGTTTCACCACTCTGACAACCGACACACACCACCGGCCAACATGTCAGCTGCTGCACCAAACTGGAGTCGTATCTCCTCGGCGTGAGTTGGGAGGAGAGCTTTCTGTGAAGGAGGGACGCTGGCCGGGTCAGGCGCGTGACTAGTGAAGGTGTTCAGGTTGGAAGGCGCGCAGAACGGTCTTCGGTAACAAAGGCCGCCTTCCATCCAACCGTACGATCCGTGCTGACACCTGCCTCCTCACCACGCTGCTACCGCAAAGCCTCGGCCTGGGAAAGAACACCACTGCTTCTTTGCAATCTTTTAGAAAGAGAAGCGAGGATGCTCGTAGAGCCTTGACGGCCCTTCAGGCTCAAAGCACCGATGTCGACATTGCTCACTATAGGAGCACTCTCAAGGTGCGCATACAATGGTGTCTCTCGATGAGAGAGAAAGATCGCCAGCAGGGTGGGATTAGTAACGGGCGTCACAGGAGCGGGCGTGCAAGAGTTCAAGGGTTTAGAAGAGGTTTGGGATAGATCTATCACAGACGTGGGGGCGATCTGATGACGAGCCATGCTGTCGCCAAGCACTCTCAATCTGCAATTGTCTACCATACGCGTTCATACGTCGCGACTGTGGCACGAGCGGAGCATAGGGCTGATCCTCGATACGACCCTTCTCGCCAACAGAACCAAGATGTAGTAGCACAGGCAGAGAAGATTCTCAAGGAGTTCAAGCCGGTCAGCTATGATGTCGGAGCTCAACTCAAATCTATCGATGCTTTCGAGGCCAAAGCTGTGAGTGTTGGAGATGCCAAATTGCATCGGAGTCAGACAGCGAGTGATGGGCTATGCGGTATGATGTTGGGGTGGTCTGCTGGGTTTTACCATGTCACGGATATCGAATGCGACGTACCGCAGACAGAGTGTAGTGCTGACATCCCTTTCGATTGATTTGCACCAGGTGGAGCAAGCCCAAGCGACGGCTTCCAAGATCGAGTCGGAGCTGAAGGACCTGAAGGCTACGCTCAAAAACATCGAGGACGCTCGTCCCTTTGATCAGCTCACCGTCGGGGAAGTCATTGCTGCGCGTCCCGAGATCGGCAAGACGGTGGAGGAGATGGTCAAGAAGGGCAAGTGGACTGTGCCCGGCTACGACGAGAAGTTTGGCAACCTTTCCGTCACCTAAGCGTGTGTCGATCGAAACGTTCCATCGCCCTCCCCTTTCGCTCAATTACAAACATGTTAGAGCCCTTCGAGCCAATTTACACATACAACTTCGCACTCTGATTGTTGAATGCCCAAGGCGAGGCAAACGGACAGGCATCCACCAAGGCGCTTATTGGAAGCACAGAGGGTTCGATAGGACCCTCTCGCCATTGGATTTGGCTACTCTTCTGAGGGTACAACGCGTGGTAAGGAGTCTTGCCCGACGCTTGATTTGAGCTCGATGTACCAGTCATTGCATCAAATGGTGAGCCTCCACTCATTCAGAATGACTCAAAGTCTCGTGGGTGGACTGACTGCAAGTAAAGCCTTGGGTATGAAATTGGAGGTGGGAGCGCCTCTGCTCTCGAACCTCGGTCGCGAACCGTGCAACGCGCCATGCGTAGCAATCATGCCGATTGCGAATCGTGAATAATCGTGTTTGTATGCGTCGTTTGATTGATCCACTTTTCATACGACTTCTGACACCCACCTGTGCTTGCCGTTTCTCGCACTCACGACCATACCACCTCATTCCTGACAATCTCGCTCCCCCGCGACATCATAGCTTCGGCTCTGGAGAGCGTCCGCTGGGCCAGCTGCGAGACGGCGTCATCATGTCGAACACGCAAGCATCGGGCTCAGGCTGCAGCTCTGCCTCTCGCAACAGATACGGTGGCGGCGTGACCACATTCATACCGGCCAGTGCACTACATGAGGACGAGAGGGGCGGCACTTCGAACGAGCAAGCAAAGGCAGGTACGGAGGGAGAAGATGGTGCGCGCGCCTCGATAGCTGGACGACGAGGAGGAGGCACAGACGAAGTGGATGTGGCTGGATCGTTTGCTGGACGAGCTGCTAGCATTGTGGATCACAGGTTGCAGACTTGGCTCACACCGCACGCAGCCCGAGGATGGAAGAGGGCGTTTGGGAACTTGCTGGGAAGCTGGGATGGGCTGGAAGCCGTCATGGTAAGTAGCGCAAGCTCACCTTGCGCAGATCGGTAGGTGACCGAGTGCAACTGTTGATTGGACCCCTCTTGCTGCCACAGCATCTTGGCGAGGCAGCTCTTTTGCTCGTTTATTCTCTCTTATCGTCTCCAAAGAGGAAGCTCAGCGCTGTCTCGCCATTGTTACTCTTCATGATCTTTCGATCCTCGACTCGTCGCCAAGCCCTTCAACGTTTACTAGCCACGTCCGAATTCCTCAGCGGCGCTCAAACACTTCTGACTCTAAGCCGTTTCACATATGCCGCCTTTCGAACCATGGTGGACTTTACAAAGTTCCAATTCCCTTTGTTCCATGGGCGAAGAAGGGATAGAACAGGGGTCATCATCAACAGCACGGAGAAGTGGACGGATTTGAGAAAGGATGATCAATTGAACCATCCTGATGAGGCTCACGCAACCGGTCGCAATGCCCAGTTGGCAAAGTTGTACTACAATCTGTATCAGAGCTTTCATCTGCTGGCACAACACTCGGCTGAGCTCATGATCATCACCGGTGAGACTTTGGAGCTGGCTTCGTACTTGGGTCATATGCACAAAGGCTTCATGGTGGGAGAGAAAAACAGCCTGAGGTATCGGATCGTGTCAGGCTTTGGACTCAGAAGCAGGACCAAGACGGAGAGGATTGGACTGATGTGAGTGCGGGCGATGAATTCTGATCAGCGGTCCTTCCAATGCTTTCGTGCTGCATGACTGACGTTGGGACTCCATCCCTGGCCTGACAGCCTTGGATTCTCTGGACGAGTGTTGCTGCTGTTGGAAATGCACTTCCGACTTCGCCATATCAGAAATTCGCTTCTGCGTCGTGCAAACGCTCGATTGATAGCAGCTACCGATCTGCTCAATAGCACTGGGGACGCACGAGACTCTGCAAGGTTGCTAGGAGGTCGCAGGATGGAAGTGCACGAGGCAATGGCTGCTCGAGAGAGGGGTGCGGCACATCGTCGACCAGTTGAACCTCAGCATGACGTGCATGGCACTGAAGATTGCGCCTCGGAGAGCAGCGGATCCTCAACGGCTCAACCCGAGGATACTGCAGATAGGCAGACCACCTTTCATTCCAAGGATTTGGCACTTTTGTCAAAGACGAAATCTGCTGAACAGCTCCTTCGCAAAGAAGAGATCAATATACGAGACTTTAAGCGAGAAATTTCGGCTCTCAAGATGGAAAAGTGGGCTTTAAGGGCCGAAGCGCTGTCGGGCTACCTACAAATTTGGCTGCCTGACCGAGACAATACCAGGACAGAAGCAGTCTGCGAACTCTTTGCTGCGTTGTTGGAGGCCAATAAAGTGGCCAAGGATCTCTAAAGTCTTGGCTGGCCCTTGTCTTTCACGCCTTACCCCAAAAGTCTCTGCCTCTGCCTTCCAAACCTCACTCGCACGCCTGCTGCCTTACTTTGTGTCACCGTCTTTCTCTAATTTCACAGCTCAAGAGTCAGAGTCACTCGATCCTCACCCACTTCAATTGCATTACTATCGCAGCGTCGATTGTTTGTGACCCGCCACGCTAACTGTCGGCCCTTCTTCAAATGAGGCCATTGGTCCCACGGTCGCGCCGGCCCTCACGTTCGCCTCCCCCGCTGCTGCTCAAGCGGCATCACCGCCAGGCGCCGATCCGACTTGGCGACGTTCCAGCTCCCGAGCTTGTCTTCTTTCCATCGAGACGCGCAAAATGTCTCGTCTACAAAAGTCTCTCAGGAACAGCTCGTGCTGCTCCTCTCCGCGCTTGTCCAGTCCACGTCGATGAATCTTGAAGTACCTCGTCAGCTTGTTCCAGATGCCTCCCAGATGCGGGCGCCTGATCTGGCCCAGATGAAAGTAGTTGGCACCAGCGTTCACACTGTCCCAAGCCTTTCTAATGGATGGGGTGGACTTGCCGACCTTTCTGATGCGGCGACCGTCGTCCGAGTCGGTGTCGCTATCGTACCCGCAGCGCGGATCGAGCATCGAGGTTGGGTCATCGCGTCTGCACAGCTCTCGCTTGGAGAGATGCTGAGACCGTTGATGCTCCTCTTCCTCTTCGAGACTGCGCTTGTGAGGCGAGAAGTATCTGAAAAGCTGCGAAAGGAGGCTGCGATTGCTGGGACGTCTGTCTTCGGTCATGTGCGCCTCGCTTTTCCAACTGGCAGCCTTGACGACCTTCTTTGCAGCTTTTTCGGACGCTCTTATCTGTGTGCGGATGTATTTGCGATCCTCGTAGGGATGGCGAAGCACGTCCTTGTCGCTCATGCCGAAGCAGCGAGGGTCCAGCATGGACAACTCTCGTCGCTCGATGGAAGATTCACCTCCGTCGCCTACAAAGGAAGGTGCATCCTCGCGACGTTCCATGTTCATCTTGAGAGCTTGGTGAATGAGTCCCATTGGTACATTGCGCGCGACCAGCACGGTCACAACTTCAGGACCACTTTGAGAAGCGCGCTTGCCGATAGGAGCTGCATTGGCAGTAGCGGCAGCCGCCTTGGTTCTTTTGTTCAGCTTCGCCTGCGCGCGCTTAGAGAGACGAAGGCGAGGTCTGGACTTTGCACTCGACCCCGATTCGCTGTGGGGTTGATGACGAGCGAGTCCGAGAGGCGATGCCGAAAATCCGTCACTCTGGGAGCGAGGCTCATCAATGGCTGCCTTGTCGCTTTCGACCCGAATGCTGGGTGCTCGACGAACGACTTTGACCTTCAGGGAGTCGACCTCGGACGTCGGCTCTGCGAAAGCAGAAGTAGCAACAGCCACAAAGATGACGAGCGCTGCGAAAGCAGCGGAGAAACGCATGATTGCTAGCCACAAAAAAAAAGGGGGGAAAAAAACGTCCCGATCCTGCGGATGTATAGAACTTTGAATTGGACTGGAAGAACAAGAAGACTTGCGCGCCAGCACGCCAGGTGGTTAAAGCAAAAGTGGAAGGATGAGCTTGGAGCCAACAAGAAAGGGACGATGGGTTTGAACGGCCTTCTTAAACCTTCTTCATCGCGCCCGAGCCTGCCTGATCCGTAAAACATGCCACACGCACGGCGCCGACTCGAGGAAGAGGCAAAAAGGGCCATAGCGAGCCGCAGTGCGGTGGCGCTCGCCCTTCGAAGCTTGCTCCTTCTAAGCGCTGCGAATTCCCGGGCAACGCGGCAGTGGCGCAAACGGTCTGCACACAAATTGACCGACCGACCGACCGACCGACCAGCGAAGCGCCGTAATGCGCGGGCTAGCGACAGTCTTTCCCATTGCGAGTCAATAGCTCCAAACTCGGACCTGGCAGTCCAAAATCGAGCGCATGGATCTGGCTCGTTGTGCAATGGGCTAGAAGAGCTAGGCGACCTTTGCGCACGCGCGCTGGACATGCACTCGCGAACGGCCTTGCCACCGGCCACATGGCCACTCGCCACCTCTTCTCAGCGCTGGTCAGCAAAGGAAGCCAGGAGTCCCTGAATCGTTGGCTCCTTCATGATCGCTGGTCGAAGCGCTTACGCCTTACGCGTCAGTCTTGCGAGACGATGATACGCCGAGCCAAGTGACCCGAGGCTGCGTGTATATGCAGCTTGTCTGCGCTGCGCCGCTGATCGATTCTCTTCCTCGATCATGACCACCCGTCCCGAAAGGCTTCCGCCGCCGCCCCGTGGTGCGGGACGATCGGGCGTCGAGGGAGACCGAGGAGTCGCTCGCCGACCCCATCAGCGTGGCGTCAAAAGTAATCGGGCGGCGTGCGAGGCCATGGCGGCAAGCAGCACCCAAGCATTTACAACGATGCTTGACAGCGCCGGTTGGCGGTGCATGCAGGCGCTCTAAAGAGGGGCTGAACGGCCACTGTAGAGGTGATTGGGTCAGGACAGTAAGGTTTGCGAGGATACCGCTTTGTACCCTGCCCTCCCTCCGACCGAAAGACCAACTCAGCCACTCGCTTGTCGGGTCAGCCGCGGGCTTGCAGTCTTGGCAGATCCCGGATGGTTTAGCATGCATTCCGTGTCTATACTTTTGGTCGCCAGATGAATAAGCACTCAACGCACAGACCGAGCTCTAAGCAAATTTCGCGTTTTGCAATGCCCTAACTTTGCGTTCTATTGTGCAAGCCGTGGCGCTCGCGCATTGTGCTCCAGAGCCCGAGTCGCTACGCAAAGGGCATTTACACTTGGAGCAAGCCGTCGCTTTCCAAGGTCAGAATGGTGGCGTGGACTCCCTCAGCAATGGTCATTTGAGAGAGGTCGAGGGTCAGGTCGGCGTTGGTTGGCTCCTCGTAAGGGTCATCGACACCAGTGAATCCCTTGATCTGCCCTGCTCTCGCCTTTGCGTAGATGCCCTTCCTGTCCGTCTGCTCGGCAACTTGGAGTGGCGTAGAGACGTGAACGAGGAAAAAGTTGCCCGCACCTCCCGTCTTCTGCACGGTCTCCTTCGCGAGCTTGCGAGACGCTTCGAACGGCGCAATCGGAGCTGCAATCACCGCTGCGCCGGCACGCGTAAGCTCAGCGGCAACAAAGGCAATCCTCTGAATGTTCTTGTGGCGATCCTCTTGACTGAAGCCAAGCTCAGAAGAGAGCTCGGACCTGACCGTCTCGCCGAGAAGCAAGGACACGCTTCTTCCGCCTTGCTCGTTGAGCTTGACCTGCAGAGCACGAGCAAGATCATCCTTGCCCGAGTTGTAGAGTCCAGTGATGAACACTGTGAAACCTTGCTGTGCCTTGGGGGGGTAGCTTTCCCTAAGCGTCTTGACGACCGACTCGTAGCTGAACCAATCGGGAATGGGCGCTCCGTTGCGCAGCCTTCGACGCAGCTCCGTGCCCGAAATGTCGAGCGTTTGTGTGCCAGCTGCAACTTCATCGACTGGCTGGTACTCGTCCGAAGCCGGCAAATAGGTCATCTGTTGGAAAGGAACCATCTCGATGCCAAGCTCGTCCTTGAATTGGGTGACCAGAGTCTGCGCATCGTAGGGCCCATAGAAGTCTTTGCCACTACTGTCCTTTCCGGGACCTGCGTGGTCGCGGCCAACGATGAAGTGAGTGACGCCGAAATTCTTGCGAATGATGGCGTGCCAAAGAGCTTCGCGTGGGCCACCCATTCGCATGGCCAAGGGCAGCAGAGCCAGATGAGCCATTCCCTTGGGGTAGCGAGGCATCAGGGATTGGTAGACTCGCACCCGGGTGTAGTGGTCCACGTCTCCTGGCTTGGTCATACCGACGACGGGGTGGATGAGAACATTGGCTTGCCTTTGACGAGAAGCGCGCACAGTCAGCTCTCTATGAGCTCTGTGCATGGGATTTCTGGTTTGGAAAGCGACGACTTTCCTCCACGCAACCTTTTGGAAGTGCAGACGAAGCTCAGCAGGAGTGTAGCGCAGCTCGACGTAGTCGTAGTAGCGAGGTCTAGAGATCGCTTGGACTGCTCCTCCAACGTAGAGTTCCTTGACGTTGTCGTGCAGGTAAGCGACGGCAGGGTGAGCGCGGTCATCCTTGCCAAACACCTTGGCGGCCTCCTCTTGCTTCTTGGCAGGGTACAAGTCCGACACTGGAGATCGTGCGCATGCGGCACTCGTTCGTCAGCGACACAGGCGGAGGTGTGAGGTGACCAGTGCGCAAATGCTCACCCGTCAGGATAGCGATGGGATTGTCATCTCTGGGGTCGCGCAGAGTGACGCGAGCACCAGCCTGAATTTTGAGAGCCTCAGCTTGATCCTTGCTAACATCAAGCGTGATCGGCATGGGCCACAGTGCGCCGTTGGTGAGGCGCATGTTGTCCAGCACGGACTGGTAGTCTGCCTGGTTTAAGAAGCCCTCCAGAGGTGAGAAGCCGCCATTGATGATGAGCTCGAGATCGCACAATTGTCGCTGCGGGTATGGAGCAGCGCAAAGAAAGCTTAGCTTATCGGGGATCGCAGAGAGGCGCTTGGCTTGGAGGCTGTCTTGCTCACCTCGGTCAGGATAATGTCGGGCAGCGACTTGGTCTCTGCAAGCAACTGAGCCTGAATGGGAGTGTCCCGGACAACGAGGTCCTTGAGGACACCACCGTGCGGAGGATTGGCCATGATGAAGGAAACGTACAAGTTGCGGTAGAGACGAGTATCAGAGACTACTTGATGGTGGGTGGTGTTTGGTGGATGAGGGCTGTGGTCGAGCGTGCGAAGGATCTTCCTAATGCAAGCCAGAACCAATATTTGAATGCGCGCGTGTGGAGAAGTTGAAGCGAGGCAACTTTGATTGCGGCGGGAAGACTTTCATTGCCTGACGGTCAGCAGGTAGCGCGCACTGGCACAGCACTGCACGCCTCGCATGCCGCCGAAGCTGACCGACAGAGCCAGCAGAGAGCACATAGATGAGAGGGCTGCTGCCTAATACGTACAATTAAGCGCACTCGACCTCCAACGGCACAAAGCACGCAATTCTCGGCTGCGTCCGAAACTTGGGTCGCGACTTTTTCACTGCTGCCCTTCTCTTCTAGCTTTGGTCTCGATGCTCTGCTCTTCTGCCTGCGGCCGCCTTGCGCGCGAGCGAGCGAGCGACCCTTGACGCGTGTTAATGGAGAGGAATCAAATTTCTTCTCATTTTTGCAAGCCACACGCACATCCCGCCCGCGGCGCGCACGCAGCGATCGGAGCGACCATGAAGCGGCGCACATGCGCGTGTGCTCGTGTGCTCGTGTGCTCGTCGCGGTTCACGCACTCACCATTCACGTGATTCGTGATTCGTGATTGCCGTTTACGCGTGCATGAGGAGCATATTGGCACGATGAGAGAGAGCATCAACACTCGCGACTCGGTGGGAGCGTTGCAAGTTTCAGACTCCGCAGGCTCCATCATCCTGATGACTATAGCTATAGGTATATTTTAGAGAGAGGCCTGCGAAACGCTTCATTCGAAGCTCTTGGCGCTTGTTTCGGAGCTTAGAAGATATGCTAAAGTTCCGATCATGATTGACCGCGGCCCATGGGTGCTGTATAGCGTATAGCAGGAGGCTTATAGAGGCAGTCGTCAGGAGCACTCGATCGACTTCGCGCCTGTGCGAGTCTTTCAGAGCGACGGTAGCCCGGCCTATGCTGCTGCCCGTCTCTGCCTGAGCAAGGTTGCGGCGGGCTTGTGCGGTTTCGCGACTTGCACGCGGCAATTAAGGTCATGCGAAGCCACATACATATGCACGCGCACAAGCCTGCGCGGCACCAGCAAGAACGCACGGCCGACACGGTCGGCGTCTCTGATCGCAATCATCAAGCAAGTTGTCAGCAGGTATAGGTCAAGTTGACTCGAGAACATATGCAAAGTTGAACAGAATAAGTGCGCCCGCGGCACAACTTTTGTGCTTGCCGCTTTTTCCTGAGGGCATAAAAAGTCGATCAAGTAAGTCCCAACTCTGACTCTGACTTGCTCACTCACGATTGCATCCATCTTGACAGGCTCTTGCTAGCTCCTGCCAGACGCACGAGAGGGAAAAGATTGAGCACTGAATTGATCGCTTGCAGTCGTGAGTGTACCACACGATGCGAGTCTGCAATCTGCAACAGATTCGCTGATGTTCGACATCTGCTGAGCACGCCATCGCGCGTCACATTATTGCCAAGACATCGAGCTGCATCGTTCTACTTCATGCGTCTCCCGGCCAGGCCATCTCCATCATGTTGCAAGCTTCTCTCCCGCGCCGGTCATCTTCTTGCTTTGAGTGGCCGTGCCAGGCAAGGAGAGAGCTTGTAGCCAGATCGCAATCATGGCAAGCAGATCAAAGAGAGTGCATCCATATGAGAAGTTTCACACTATTCTCACAGCGTCGCCGCAGGGTACAACAGCGAAGTGTTGGCGAGGCAAGCCACATCTCATTATTAAAAACGGCTGTAGAAGAGTGAGGATGGCAGGTTGATCATCTAGACCGTCGGCGTACAAATGTGGCAATGACATCAAGAGTCTCGGCCCAAATAGGTGGAGAGACGGGGCAGTTTGTAAGTCTATATTAGGCAGTAATGTGTGTTAGCTGGGCCGATGGTGCACCATAGCAAGAAGCAGCGCATGCAGCGCAGCGAGAGCGGTCCTCGAGCACGTCAAGCAGACCGTCGTACATCTGGCGCGCTAGCACGCAGCAGCATCGCGGCTCGTCCAATTGTTCTCCCACTGAGACGAGAGCGAGGTGGAAGTGGAAGTGGAAGTGGATAGGTTACTAGATCGATGTCGTGTGGAAGAAGGGGTGCCAGCAAGAGAAGTCGTCGTTCGCGTTCGCACCGGCGAAGCGGTCGGAGAAGGTGCAGGCGAGCTCTTGACGCCCATCGTGGAGAAGCTGGTGCCGCGAATACGTGTTCCGGTAGTCCATGGTCTTTCACCCTCCGCCGATATACGGGGCACGGCCTGCTTCAGAGGAGCAAGATCATCCTTGCTGTAAGTCGCTGAGCCTACAGGAGTCGCGCTTCCTGAAGAATCTGCACTGGGCTGTGCGGCTTCGAAAGGAGTCAACTCTGCGCTTGACACCATCCCACTCGCGATTAGTAGCCTGCTTGGCCGTTTCGCCAATCGCGGTGGAGCAGGGAGCGAATGTTGAAAGCCATCCAGCGGTCTCGGAGCAAGCTTGTGGTCTGCAGGCAGCTGCGACTCCATGCTTCGATTAGGGTGCGGCGAGAGACCGGCTTCTCGTGCCGGAGGAGATCCAAATGTGCTCAGCACGGGGGATGGCGACTGACCAAATGCAGCAGGCTTCAGCAGCGTGGGACTGGTACGGGGTCGTGCTGATCGCATGCCAGGGGAAGGGAAGGCTCGAGGCTCGGCGTCTGCGCTGGCGATCTCAAAAGCTCGAATGCGATCAATCGTCGCAATGAGCTCATCCGGCGGCAAGATGCGCTCAACGACCGGGGGAGACGAATGCGGAAGGGCTTTCATCTCAGTACGAGGCGATCTGCGCGTCGGTTTCTCAGTCTGAGGACTGATCGGTGCCAATTCAAACCCGTGCCTCGACCACATGGGGCTTCCCGGAGTCGTTGGACCAGCAGTAGATGCGTCAGATAAGCAAGGCGAAGTCAGATCCGATGCAGTCGTTCTACTGGAGCCTTGTTGAGCCATTGCTTGACTTGCAGGGAACAGTGCTGGACCTGCATTGCGTTGGCGACCGTTGCCATCTTGCACATCGGTGCAGGAGGCTAGACTGATGACAGGTAGGGACGATGACCCCTTGACCGAATCGTCAGCTACAGCTTGACAACGCTTATTCGCAAGACGTTTGTCAATGCTCGCGTCGCCAGTCATGACGCTGGTATCCTGTCTTTCGTCGGACTTGACGAACTCGGAGCTCGGGGAGCAAGAGTCGATGGTCGAGCTTCTGGCCTCGATGTGTCGCCTATTCGGCCGTGGCGGTCTCATCGAGCTGTTGCCGCCAAACCTCGCAGCAAGATTGAACAGCGAAGGCGTGCGCATGAATCCAGCCTTGCGTGCAGAGGACGAAGATGAAGACAGTGATTCGCTCGATACGCTCGCGCTTAGAATGGACCCGTAGCCATAAGGATGATCGGGCGCGCGCAAAGATTCGTTGCTGGCTTCTCGCCCTCCTTGTCCTTTCGACCAGGGTCGACTGAGCGCATGACCCTCTGCGGATGTAGGCGTGACAGGCGAAGTCGCTCCGTGGCCGGTGGCTGATCGTTTGTTGGTCCCGACGCGAGAGCCATAGACGAAGGAGCTCGATTCTGTAGGACGCCCAATCTGCTCGAGGTCCAGCCCAAGTCCAGAGCAGGCTCCATTGAACTCTCTGCCCGTCATGGTCGATGCCGAGGCTTTGCGAAGCATGTTGAAGCGACTCTGTGCCGACGTCTTGTCGTCGGGCACTTCGAGCGACTCGACAGCAGGACTTTGCCTCTGATTGCCCGACCCTCCTTTCGCAGCCTGCGTCCACGCGTCTAGGGTACTGTTGGAGCTTTGACTGCTGGTCGGTCTCGCGCCCTCGACGCCGCTCGCACTGTCCGAAGTCTTTACGAGGGCGAATGATTGCAACTTGGGCGAGGAGAGTCTGTTGATACTCTCTAGCTTCAACGCGGTGAGCACAGGTGGAGGCGAGCTGATCTTGGAGTCGGTCCGTCGGTGAGCGCTCGAGGAGCTCGTCCTCGACACTTCGATCGACGTTCCAGTCGATGTGCTTGGCCGCCTGTGAGCGCTGAGAAGACTTGCCCCGCTCACTTCGCTGCTGCACGTCGAGCTGTGGCTATCGCGCGGCACGCTCAGGCTTGAGCGATGCATCGACCCTCCAGAGGACCTCCTAGCAAGCGCCAGGGCAGCTGCATTAGCATCTGACATCTCGGGAACATTCTCGCCCTCCCTCCTTCGCAGTATCCGCCCAACCGTAAAGTCAGATCTGATGATCCTTGAAGACGTGGATTGGGATGCTGGCAGCATGGTAGAACGCGAAGTATTTATTTGAGAGGTCTCGGAGCTGTTGAAGAGGGGGACAGGAGGTCGCTTGTGTCTGCTCGAAGGTCGCGAAGATGAGACGGAGTTCCGTCGCGGGCTACCATTCTGATTGATGGAGCAGCAGAGCGCATCTGTCCACCGACTATGCGCGTGGGCGTCTGGGGCCCGCAGGCGCATGTTGGTCGTTGGCATGACGGGAACAGCGTAGCTCCAAGCCGACCCGTGCGATTGAACGCTTTCGCATTCCGGTGATGGACTCTTGGAGTCTCGCATCGAGTTGGACGTCCATGATCGATCATGTCGCACTTGGCTGGAGAGAGAAGACGCGCTGGACGTGGGTGACATGACATGCGACGATCCGTCCGGCCCTCCGGATAACAATTTGAGAAGACGCTTGGAGCCCAACGACATTTTGGTCCACCGTCCGCTTCCTCGTCGATTCTCCTTGAAGCCGTCGGCTTGAGCTGCACACGCGTCGCGGTCATCCTGGCCTTCAGAGGGCGAGAAATGATGCACGCCTGCAGAAGCTGAAGGAGACGAAGGACCTCGCATACTTTCGGAGGCTTGGCGAGATGATCCAGGTGTAAACGTGTCGGCACACCGATGAAATGCGGCACTGAGACTGCCGCTCGTCGCAGAGCGAGGGAGCATACGATGCCTCTTGCGCTGCTCAGCAGAGGTATCCGCAGAGGGCACTGGGGCCGGGGAAATTGATAGCTCTCGCGCGTCAAAGTCGTCATTGGTGTTGCTCGCTCGTGCGATGAGCTCAAACTCTGGTAAATCGTCGCTAGATCCGCTATCATGTCCGTCTATCTTGCGGACTGTGACGTAGTGCGATAGTGACACCGACTTGATGGGTCTTTCTGGGGTCGCACTTGCCGTCGTGCTGTGTTGTGAGTGGTGGTGGTGCAGCCTCAGCACTCGTGTCCGCAGCTGCTGACAGGCGCATCTGGGTGGTCAAGGTGCAAGCAACTCACCTGTCCGTGTACATGTACAGTGTGCCCGCATTCAAAGTGCACCACCTCTCCTCCCATGACCCGCTCGAAGCCGGGTCAGTGATCCGTGAAGAGGACCACAAGGACGACGCAAATGCGGGAGTGCCAGGCGTTCTCTTGGAGGATTCCGCGTGTCTGTACTGGGTGGGCGCATCCCCAGCGAAGCAGCCTCCAGCTTGCACGTAGAGCGTACCCTCGAGAGACGGATACATGTTCGCCACGTTGGTCAGCGCCTAGCGTCGACCGAGCGCTGACAGCGAAGGTCCTTCGAGTGGAGGATGCCCGGGGTGACTCTCTTGAGCTGCCGCCGTTCGAGCACACGTAATGTCGGATCTGCGAGGCCACCCGTAGCGTCAAGATTTTGGGCGGGGGCGGGCGTACAGTATGGGTGGTGCGTGGTCGAAAAGTTCAGTGCAGATTTGTTTTTGGAATCTGCGAATGTGAAGTGAGGATGCGAGAGCCCCGGATGGCTCAGCGTCAAGTCGGAAGCGGAAGCTGAAGGGTCGTGTGAATGAATTAGAGGGGCCTGTCGTGGTGCTGCAATTTTCGTGTCGAAGTTCGTGATGTCTAAGGGATTCAGGAGTGTAGAGCATAGATGATTGGCGTTCGAAGGTGGTCGTAGATTGAACTCGGATGGAATGAGGGCCGCGACAGCTGCTGGCCACGATGGCTTCCGCTGACACTTTTGTGATTAGGAGACGCGCTATCACAACACAAGCCTTTGAACTGGGTGAGCCCGCTCGAGGTGCCGTGTGATTGATGCGAAGGTGCGATTCGAAAAGCGGCCTGAACGCGTGCATGAAGAAACGCAGAAGAGATCGACAGGGCAGCTTGCGAAGCACAGCCAGGCACTGCGACTCTGCAGTCAGAGTGTCAGTATACAGCAAACATAGCAGCACTAGTGCACCAGATGTATGTGCGCAGAAAGGCGCATCCGTCTTGCGGGCCCTTGCTCTCCAAGTTGGGAAGAGCGCAGCACTTTGCATGGACGCAGCACCGAGTCAGTGTGACCGCGGCGACTGCAGCTGGGTGAGTGGGTGAGTGGGTGAGTGGGTGAGTGGGTGAGTGAGTGAGTGAGTGAGTGAGTGTTCAGGTGCGCTACTGCAGTCGCGTGTCGATCGATCGATCACGACCATAGGGCGGTAGAGCAATAAGCAATTCGGCAATTGCGGTGCAGCGCTCCGGTCTTTTGGGCGCAAAATGGCTGCGCGGAGCGGCCAAATACCCGATCGCGATCATGTTCCAGGAATCGCGCATGAAGCAACATGAGGAATTAAGAACCTAACAGCACCACCCTGTACACTCTCGCAAACGACGGAATATGGGCGCGTGTGGCAGTTCTGCAGAAGTAGGAGGCGGCTTGCTCAGTGACCGTAGAAACGCAGTCAAGCTATAGGTTCTGTCCTCGCAAGCCCGGCTTGAAAACTCGTCGCGCGGATAAAGAGGCAGCACAGCTGCTGGCCCACTGCTGCAAATGATTTTGGAAAGAAATCCCGGCCTCGCCGCTCCTCCCCCTCCGAGGTCTATTGCAGCGGCTAAGGCTTTGCGCCTTGGCCTCGATCGATACCGTATGCAAGGCGACCGGTACATTACGGTACCGTCTTTTGACAGAAACGTCTCGGCACAGCCCTTCCAAAAGCGTGGAGCGTTCTATGTATCTCCTCAGCTTGGGATTGCAGGCTGGAAGGAACACGCGTCTAGCGAGGAAGCCAGACTGCACGACCACGCTATGGGTGCAAGTCAGCAGTCGAGCCCGTCCGACAGGCCGGTCAGTATCGTGAGTGACCAAGCTACGAAGCTAGCTGTACCGTACGCATATACAGCAGTGGTGAGTCACACTACACTACACTACACTACACTACACTACTCTACGGTAAAGCGTTCTCGCTCGCGTGTTGAGGCTTGACAATGTCTCAGGTTCTCTACGCGTTTCATCCGCCTAATCCAATCAACAAACAAAATACAGCAGAGCGCCGTTCGGGCCCACGCGCATGCGTGCATGCAGCATGCTTTGCTGGGACGTCGTGCCCGTATACAGTACGCGCTCATCAATTCCTGCTGCGCTGGTGGTTGCTGCGCATGTGCAGCCGCGTGCAGCACATGACACTCGCGCGTGTAGACGAGCCGCATCGCACAAATCACGAATTTCAATCCTGACTCTTCTGCAGCGCAGTTCGTCGCGCGCGCGGGTTGACTAGCTACGTACTTGTGATCACTGCTGACTGACTGACTGACTGACTGACTGACTGACTGACTGACTGACTGACTGACTGACTGACTGACTGACTGACTACATACAGCAGATCATATGCTGGTGCTCGAGCGCTTGCTGCTGATCCTGCACGACTCGTTTGCACTCACACTCCACTTCCGGACCACCGCGTCCGCAGAGACGCTACGCTACGGAAATAGGAACAGAGCAGCGGAGTGCGTCTCCGGATTGACCCAAATCAAATCAGCATCCGCCTCGGCACTGGAATCAAAAGAGGCGTGGTCAATCCACGTCTGAGGGTATTCAAGAGAATCGTGAATCGTTTCAATCGTGAGTGTACCGCACCTTCAGAGAACGTTGCGTAGGAAAGCACCGCGACGCCAGAGTCACCATGCGCAGTGAAGCAACCGCGTGGCCCGCGTCTATAGCATAGTCAAGAGTGGCGCAGGGACGGCTCCGGGCGGGCAAATTCCTTCGCAAATTTGCGGCCAGGGTTTGTTAATTGCGAGCAAACGTGAGCTCGCAAGCCACACGGCCACGAGTTCTAGTGTGTATAGTCGCGGCTCAGCATATGATCATGCAGATGAGCTTCATACAATTCACACAGCAGGCATCGTCTGAGTGCATCAGAGTTGAGTGGACCCATGCGACCCGACGCTTTTTTGCCTCGCCAGCAGGATCGTCTTGGCGTCGCAGCTCGATCGGCCCAGCATCTTGCGGTGGCTCTCCATGTAAGCCGCACAGCCGCCAGCAGCACAGCGTCGGACAGGTACGGGCTACAGCTAGCGCGTTCGCAGCCCGCCCGCTCGTGATCTGATCGCAGCAAAGCCAGCAGGCAAGAGCAGACAGACAGACAGCAGCGCTATAGCTGTAGAAGCGCCGGTCAACATGAGACCTTGCGCCATGATGATCGCCTCATCGGAAGGACTATACTACAGCAGGTGATTTTGTAAATCACCTTGTCCACACCGATAGGTCGGACTATAACCATGATCAGTCGAAGCTGACGTGCTCCAAGGCCTCCGCTCCGGAAAGCGGCCTTTTCTGGAGCAGAAATGCGGGGTGAGCTAGGACTACTAGGGCTGCTCCATCATGGCTCAAGTGCATATATTGCACTCTAGCAATTAAAGGATGTCAGAGCAAGCCACCGATTTTTTAGCTTAAATCGGTGCCGTTACACCTGACTTGATCGAGCGATGCGTGAAGTCGATTCAGCGACGCTATGATTGGTTCAGGGTGTAGCGCGTGAGCGGAGATGCGGATGCGCAATTTGAATGTGCCGAAAGTCCGTTCTCCGTTGAGGGAGCGCATGGCACCGCCTGATTTCTTGATGAGGATGGGGGCAAGGCAAAAATGAGTTCGAAGGGTCAAGCGTCTGCGATCCACGATTGACGATGCACACCTTCATCCAGTCCGCCGCGCAAGGCCATCGTTGCAAAGAGACCGCTACGTGCCAGGCAAGCCTGAGGTTTTGTCGCTTACTTTACAAAATTCAAGAGAGACATACCGTGTTCATTGGGTTGATTGGCCTTCAGGGACGGGAAGTTGCCCCTGCAGTAGCCTGATCTTTTCGCCCGACCCTAGCTGGGACCGTGCACAGCAGTCACTAATGCCTCACAGGAATCTCAATTGCGACACACAGTGTACAGTAGATGGAAGGGCAGCAAGGCGGATTTGCGCTTTGGTGCGCCTTGAAGGACTAGAGATTGCCAAGTCGACCAAACGAGTCAGAGTGGTACATAGCCCGCCCGTGCGCGGTGACGAGTCACAGCGGTGGTACATTCTACGTATCAGAGGGATAAACATGCGGCGATAAGCCCGCAGCACGGTACATACTTGCTCCTGCAATAATCGGGCCAGCGTGAGTCAATGCTCTACCGATTGCTGCATGCGCATTCACGAATCGAGAAAGACGGCCACCACCTCTACACGAAACGGGGCGATACGCATTTAGTAATGCAAAGTGCACACGAAAGCATAGTAGCGGAATTTTGGGGGAGTCGCTCGTGAGGCGCCCCCCCCCCCCCCGGCGAAAGGGCGTGTCCATCGTGCATCTCATCTCATCTTCGTTCCGATAGCTTGGTACACTCGCTTCCAATCAAAGTCCGGATCCCGGGGGTGTTCGTGTTTGCGAGGCAAGCGAGTGGTGGGACCACTTTTGCTGCTCAACGTGCACGCTCCAAGCGCTATCTAGTCAAGCCGCTGTCGACCGCAGTGCTGGTGACTCGCAAGCCTGCTGGATAGCGGGCACGAGGGATCAAACACAATCCTCCTCTCGCCCTTTGAACGCCCAGACATTGGCACAACGATGTTCGTGCGCCTGACTGCTCGAGGGGTGCACCTGTAACCACAATCTTGAGTCGCGCGTGCCGGTCAGCTCGACGAGCAGCAGGACAGATCAGTCACAGCGTCGGTTCGAGTAAGATCGTCAGTGTGCGACCCGTGTACAGGCTCGTGATCGTGAACTCAAAGCTCGACTGCAAGTCGAAAGTTCTGATCTGGAGTCCTACGGAGGAGATCATGTGCATGAGTTGGAGCATCGCATTGAGCAGCATGTACAACAAACTTGCTCTCGTCGTACGTAAGGAGCAAGGTGCACAGCAAAAGCATAAAACGAGCGGTCGAGGGAAAGAAACAGAGCAAGTCAACGAGACAGTAGTCGAGCAGGTATTGATGGGTGCAGACTTTGCAACTTTGGAGCTTTTGCCCAAGGGATGGTCGGGAGCTCGGGCGAGATGCTCAAGAGGTGGATCCGGATTGGGCGTGATTCGATTTGCCCGAAGGGCTGCTAAGTGCGCTCTTGAGCTTTCCAAAAATGCTCTGCTTGCGCTTCCTGTCGGGGGTAGCAGGGTTCGAGCCAGCGGTGGAACCGTTCAGGTTGCTACCGGTCGATGTGCTCGCAGGCAAGGGTGGAACGGGTTCCGAACTTGCAGCTCCAGCCCCATTCGCAGCACCTTCTGAAGGCACGGCGCTCTTGCGCCTTCCAATTGTGCTGAATCGAGAGCCCTTCTTGGCTGATGCTGGGGTACCTGTGGCCGCAGCATCCGCTGCCGCTGCGCTGCTGGCCTTCTTTGGTGTAGCGGGCGCCCCGTTGACGGGCTGCGCTGCTGCCAAACCAGAGCTTCCAGCGTGCGGTGCCACAGGTTCCGCCTTGCTCGTTGTCCCATTGAGATCCTTCTTTTCAGCCGCTGCCAATCCACTAGTACCCTTGCTCGATGTGGCCGTTCCTGCTGCTCCTGCTCCTGCCCCCCCAGCCGCAGCAAGCCCGGTGTTGCCGGTTGCAAGTGCAGGCTCGCGATCGGTCCTGCTCACACCTGTAGTAGTACCCAAAGGCGCGTGTGCGGGCTGTGCATTTGTAGTGCTAGCTCCTGCAGGTACAGCGTCCGTCGCATTGAAGACCTGAGAAGCGATAGCCGCCGCACCAGCATCAGCCGGGTTCTTGCCTTCGCTCTGGGCCAATTTGGAGAGCTCGTCCGCAGTGGGCGTCTTGTCCAACGCGCTGACAGGTGCCGGTGCACCTGCTCCTGCGTACTCGAGTCCTTTGGGTGCGGTTTCGGGAGCTGGCGTGGTGGGAACGGATTGCGGGTTGCCGCGCAACACATCTTGGCCGACGACGGTGCCGAGAGCATCAGCGACCGAAGCAGACGCAGCAGCCAAAACGCCTGTCAAGAAAGGAGGGATTGAAACCGCCGCAGCTAAGCCAGGGTGAGCAAAAACGAGGGGAAAAGCGGTGCGTGATGTAAGGACAGGATGTCAGGTCTGCGTTGAATTACGCAGCGCGAAGCTTCTAGCCCTGCACCCGCCTTCCATCCAGCACGTTGGCGACGCATACCAAGAAGGACAAACTTACCCTGAGCTCCCTGAGGAGTGGATTCGGCAGCGCTCGTAGCCTGCTCTTTGACGGCAGCAGCACCTGACGCGGCTTGCTTGACGGCCTGATCAGCGGTCTTCTGTTGCTCATCCGTCGCCTTGTCCGACCTTTCTCCCGTTGCAGCCCCGACGAACGCGGCAGCGATACCAGCCGCTCCAGCACTTGCTCCAGCGATGCCGCCGGCTGCAGCAGCAGCCACTCCACCTAGCGAGCTTTGCTTGGTAAGGTCAGCTGCTCCAGCCTGTGGCGCCTTGGGATCAGCAGGATCGCTCTTGGGTAGAGGCGTGTTTGGCACAGAATTGTCAAAGGGAGCTGGGGATTGTGGTTGCAGCTGGGCTTTGGTGGTAGTCAAGAAGTTGTTGACATTGCCTTGCCCATCATCCTCAGTGGGCTCGAGCGGTGAGATTTGCCAGGATCCATCTACGATGTACTTGTAGGTGAACTTGGTTGTGGCTGGCAGGTCCAGCTAACGGCAGTCGAGCGAGCAGGAGCGGATGATGAGCGATTGTGCCTCCGAACGCTGCGTGCAGCTTGGTAGATCGCACTCGAGCTGCTACTACTCACGGAAGTCTCAAATGATCCATCCGCCTGCTTCTTCAAGTCCTTTTTGCTGGCGAAAGAGTCCCAGCTACCGGCTACTTGGACTGCCTCAGGTCCCGACTTCCAGCTGAATGTGGTCGGTGCAGACATGATGAGAATGTTTTGTACACTCGAGCAAGGAGAGGTTCACGTAGCAGACTTCTAGCGCAGACTAGCCTGATCGTTGTTGCGATGCGATGATGAATGCAGTTGACAGAGAACGCGGAGCAGGTGCAGCTGAAGGTGGATGTACGGACACTCGTGACCGGTGACTCATGACTGAACGATTCAAAATCGTCGTTGTGATTCGTGATTCATCCGCAATCACAATCACATGTACAACAGTCGTGAGTCCGAGAGTTCAATTTCGTCGTGTAGCGCGAGCGAGCTGCTGCAGACACGCGACGGCACGCATACGCGACGGCTTTTTTGTTTAAGAAGTTCGATCGAAGGCCATGCAGCTGCTGATGCAGGCCGGCCGGCCGCGCCTCTCATCGACTGTGACTGCAGTTTCTGCGTAGCGATCGATGCACTCAGATGCCTCGATTTCTCCCGTGCCGCCGCTGCATGGCGCGTCCGCACATCTTGCACTACGCGTCGGTGAATCAGAAGGGCTACCTATCTGTGGCTGCGCATGGCAATGATGCCGGTATACTCACGACTGTACCGGCACAGCACAGCAGCAACATCAGGCACGGGAAATGCTCCGGCAGAAGCCAACGTCAGCAGCCAACGCGGCTGCTACACATTCACTGATTGTCGAATTCCATGGGAGGAGATGGACCAGCGCGGCTAATCTTGAATGATGAATACGATTGTCGGGGCTCGTGACTCCATCCGCAGCAGCTCCGGTCAGACTTGACGATTGTGCAGAGGAATGTGCTCGCTCGTCCAGGCCGGACATCGCATTCGGATGCTTGAAAGCTTCTGGGTCTGCACGAATCAGCTCCGCAAAAGGCACCTCCTCAATCATCTTCCAGCGTCGTGCTTCGCAACGGCGTCCTTGACAGCTTGTAGTGCGTGAGCCGGTAAGAAGCAAGACGACGGCTAGCTGCAAATGGGTGGGAAATAAGCGATCGCACAGATACACGATTGGCAGGTAACAGTATGGGTACAAAGCAGAATGGGGAACGTTCCAGGCGCGAGAATTGATTTGGTCAGGCACAAGAACGCGAATTAGTATGTGTGGCACCTAAAAGTATGGGGCTTCGATCTGAGATGGAGAGTGGATGCCAGAATGACCACGTCAAGTCCACTGCAAGGGCGATCAAGTTCGATCAGAAGGCTGGATCCAGAGGCAATTCGCCCACAAGCGCGACGAACTAACTGTCAAGCGGCATCATGCCTCTTTCAAGCTCGCGCGGACTTGCTGCTGATGGTCAATCGGCGACGCCAGGCAGGTGTAGCTTGCTTGCTGCGACTCGTCGACGCGCCAGTCTCATGTTCGCCCTCGAATTCAGGTATGGCCTGTTCCTTTGCGTGAGCACCGGCGGTGTCGCTCGGGGAATTGCCCTGAATGAGAGACTTCGCAATGCTCAGTCGACGCGCGAGCAGAGTGCCGGAACGACCTCTGGAATGCGCGTAAGGCGTCTGGATTTCGGAAAGGCCTGAAATTGGCTCTGGAGTGCTGGGATGCTGAGCCTTGGGAGCTTCTTGTTCTTCGTCAAGTGGAGCAGCATCCGCATCGTTGAGCATGAAGCGCCAGTGTATGTCTGAGCGAGACTCCGTTCCTTCCCTGGGCCGCTCAAGCGCACGGGAGCCCGCTCGCAAGCCGCCGAAGGAAGAGCGAACCTTGTGCAGGCCGCTCCCCCGGCGTAGAAGGGTACCAAGAGAGCGCTTCTGATTCAGCTGCTGATTCTGAGACTCTGACGGCGCAGGCGTCGGTGTGGGCGGTGTGCCCCGGTATTCGCCTCTGCCTCGCTCCTCGAAGTTGAGCAGAGAGGGTGCACTTGCAGCGTCATCTTCAATCGATGTAGCGTTGCTCTTGCTTTGAGGTTTGGCGTGCCTGGTGAACGATGGAGCTGAAAGCAGACGCTGCTCTGGCTCACCGCCCACGTCGTCGACATCAATGTCCATCGCCTCCGCAGCCATGAGATGGAGACCCAGCAGGTCTGCATCCATGTCCACGTCTGGAAGCATTGGGGATTTGGCATTCGATGGCGACAGGTTCGTGCTGTCTGTAGGAGTCGGCGCCGTAGACAGAGTAAGTGGTTGCCGCAGACTTCTTGTTGCCAGCTGAGATTGTCCGGGCAAGGATGGCGCGTCGATCTGGCGCTGTGACAGCTTCTCCAATCGCACAACAAGCGCATCGCGGTCAGCTTCGTAATCGTCTTGCGCACCACTGAAATGGACCATTTCTCGAGCTTGTCTGGCGCTGCTCACGCTTCGGTGCATGTGGGAAGGCAAGCTCATCCCCGTGCTCGAGGTGCCATCCATATTGTGGATGGAGTCAGCACGAGAAAGATTGCTGAAATGTGTCTGTGGGGTCGCGGGCAGCGACGGTTGCAGTACAATGTTGTCCTGATGGTCTGGCTCTGTCAGGCCGGATAGATCGAGACCCAGGCCTTGCACCGGCTGCCTCAGGATTTCACAGAGCTGCGTCGCATTTGGGCGAGCATCTCTGCCCTGCATCGCTTGCTTCAGGCCGTGCAGCACCTGTGGCGACAGATAGGTACAGCAGTCGATGAGCTCTACCCCAGAGATCAATGTCTGCGTGATTTGAAGAGAGAAGCAGCGCGCCCAAAGTCGGAATCGCGGCAAATCATTCTCCGACTCATCTTGAGGATACAGCGGTGCGATGGCGTCCTCGAGATGATGCTCAAAGGAGAATGAGAATGGACAGACCGCTGAAGATCTGGGTCTCTCTAGCGAGTGTTGTGTGCGCATCATCAAGAGCTGGACCGTGCAGCCCCAACTCCAGATATCAGCTGCCACTCCCCATCCGCGTTTGAAGTCGTCATAGCACAGCTCGAGCAATTCGAGCGGAATATGAGCAGGAAGAGCGGCTGGATTTCTGACATGGTCGTCGAGCACCGACCTTGCGTATCCGTCCGTGCTGAGGTACCGACTCGCTTGCAGCAAGATTTCCGGGGCCATAAAGTGCGGCGAGCCTGTAAATGACCCAAGTCCTTCACAGATGACATCGCGAGTATAGTCATCTCTGCTCAATCGGCCGCTGATGATGGCCTCGTCCAATGCCTCGACTACGTCGGTGCTGCTCATCTTGTCCACAGGAAGGCGCACCCATCGTCTCGAGGCGCCAAGATCGATGAGCTTGACCACACCCGTCTTTGCGCATCGCATCAGATTGGACGGTTTGAGGTCGCCATGTGCCACACAGTGAGAGTGAAGGAAGCGAAGACCCTTCGCGACGTCGCGGGCGGCTGCTTCTACTTGCGCAACTGTCCATGGTGTACGCGATTTGACCCACCCGCGCGGAGTGAGTTGGGCATCTAGGTCGACGAGTCGTTCAAAGACCAATAGGCGAGGCAAGGGCGGGCCACCCTCGACGCGCTCGTACGTGGCAGCAGTGCTGGCTTGAGCGCTGAGCGGGTCCAGCGCAGTCACCGCCGAACATGCGGTATGCATGGACATGTCTGCGATCAGTCTGACCGTGTGGGTGCGGCGATGACTGAAACCTTCGGCCGTCGCAGCTCCTTGAAGAAATTTGAGGAGCAGAAGCTCGCCCCGCACGATGCGAGTGTGCATTATCTTCGAGAGATCGGGTGTCAGCTCGCCGTTGCGCTGTGCATTAAGAAGAGCTTCGGCTCTTTTGACTTCGGCGCGCGGAACTCCACATCGCGGCAGCTCATCGAAGCTGCCGGTGGTCGGTGTCCGACAGACTTTGACTACAATCACGGCAGGTGGTTTGTTGGGCGTCAGTTGCTGCGGGCTGTCCGGCATGAAAGCTGGTGCATTCGCATTGTTCTCAGAAGTGACGCCTGACGTATGCGCCGCGAGCTGGTGTTGGGGCACGCTGGTTTGGGCCAGGTGTCTATTACTCAGCTTCGTACGCATTTGTTTGTCGAATTGCTCGCATTCTTGCTGATCAAGGGCTTCGACGTGTTCGCGCTCCATCGGAATGCTGTCGCGATGCGGTGATGCCGCGACTGAAGGCGCCAACGCTGCTTTCTTTGGGCTGGGTCCCGGGGATGAGAGGGACGTGTTGGTGGTATGGCTCGACGAGGCGCCAAATGCGCTCAGCGCAGAGAAGCTCGAGTCCGGCGAAGCTGACACAGCGCTCTGCTCGGGCTCGGGAACGCGCTGAGCAGACGGCGACACAGCATCAGCGTTAAATTCTGCAGACAATCTCGAGTCTCTGGCCTCAGTACTCACCTCATATCGATAAGCAGTTCCAAAGCTGAAAAGCGCACCAAACCGGGCGTGTAAGTCGTCGCTGCGATTGAGCGCAGCCATTCGAACGTGATAGTTGGCACTCACCCACCCGTTCCTATGACTGCAGTGGTCGCGTCAAAAGCATCTCCACGTCGAACGTAGCGCTGGGGGAATGCCCATTCCTTGAGTGTAGTGCCTCTCGGTCTCCCATTGCGCAAAGCAAACATTAGATTTGTAGGAGGTATCGGTAATTCGAGCTCATCCTGAGGCGGTCTGGATGGCAGGTGTTGAGGACTTGGCCAGCCTGCCACCTGACTTGCGTTTTGCGTGCCTACCATTGTCGATGATGAAAATGCGAGAATGCCATCGAGCGACTGGAAAGTAATTGCTGGAGAATACGTTGTCGAGAGGACGAAACTTCACCCTAGCCGGAAAGAAGGCGCTATCTATACGGTAAAACCGTCCAGCAGTCTTATGGTCTCAGCTTTTGGCACGTAATTGGCAGCGTGCAGACCCGTATAGAGACCCAAGGAGCCCAAAGGTGATGCCATCAGCGGTTCGACCAAGGCGATTAGGGGTAGGTGCTGGAATCTTATGAACGTCTCTTACACGGCGACTTGATGCGACGAAGACCTCATTTTGGACTGTGAAGCGGCTGCACACGCGCCCTTCTTCAGACGAGGTGCAGTCGATGGATGTTGCTTGGCGAGACTCCAGCCCGAGCCTGACGGCAACGACCGAACATAGATGTACTCGGGGTGCAGAAGAGATCTGATCGCGCTGCGAGCTGGCTCACGGTTCTTTGCTTCTTCCATGTCCCCTCGATCGGGCCTGGAATGAAGCTTATCCCAATGTAGTCTCGTCATTTCATCAGTACGCTGAGACATCGTCCAGACATTTCGCCAGCGTCTGGGCGTAGACCTCTGGACAGTTCGCCGAGACGTTGGAGGCGCGTGCGGCGTGCGTGGCCAAAGACCAGAAGCCCTCCGATGCCGCAGGCCCCCATCGCGATCGAGGCGCCCGATTGAGCGGAGAGGCTCGACCGCCGTGCGGTAATGACCTCATATCTGAGCGCTGCGGACGAGGCGTGTGTACATTTTGCGTGTGGTGCACTCGTGACTCTCATATCAAGCCTACAAGTCGTTGCAAGGGAACCGGGCTTCTGAAGGGAATGCACGGGCCGCCCTCTCCCTGCGTGGCAAGACGGCCCTTCCGCCAGCGTAACCCTGCGTCAGAACTGCTCGCTGAGCGTCGCTGCACACGCCTGATCTAAACATAAACAGACAATCACGATGACTCACGACTGCATCGCGCTATTTGGTCGAGCGCTGCGAGATGGATCTGCTCCGATCGGCTGGCTCGGCAACCTACGCAGGTACATGCGAAGCACAGAATAGAACGCCTCTGAGTTGATGGATCCGAGGACTACGCATGGAGCTTCTCTTGCCAAGAGACTTGCGCAACGAGGATGCTCGTGTTGGGAAGCTGCCCTTGAGCCACGAACATCTGCTCAGCTGTCTGCGGGGTCTAAAGCGCCCCGTGCTTGGCGAAGTTTGGCAAAATGAGCGGATGTGCAACGGCCGCGGCACCTATCTGTAGAGGCGCAACCTTTTCATAAAGAAGGGATCTTCATTTGCACCTGTGCTTCACAACGAAGCTTCCCAAGGCTCGACTAGCGCAAAAAGAACCGTTACATGAAATTTTTGGCGAGGTTGATTAGCTAATGTGCTTGGAGCAATGAGGTCTGCATCGTGAAGAGTGACTCTTGATCATCAAAGGTAAGCATCGGAGACTTACACGGCGGATATCAGGGTCGACCACAAGGTGCTTGGATGGACTTGAGTGAGAGAGGATGATTCCAGTCGTGAAGACGCGCTGTCACCTCCGACAATTTCTCAACCACAGCTGCAAGCGTGAGTTCCCCACTCAAGAGTCACGTGTCAGAGCCAAGCTTTCCGTCCGGGCGAGGCAAGGTCGGAGGAGCAACCGCATGATTTTGTTGTGATTTGTGATTCTAAGTACGCAATCGTATTGGTCGAAGCGTTACTTTGTACAACAACTGAAACTTGAATCGTGTATCGCGGACGGGACCGAGATGTTTCGTAGAAGCAAATCACAAGACACCGTAGCTTTGTTTCCACTGCAAAGCATGCCAAAAGAAGACGTTTGTCGCATTCGAGTCAGTCAAGGAGTCATCGGAGATGGGTTAGTGGTCGTACAGGCACTACTTACACCTCCTATTTCTCGATCAAAGTGTTTCTCGAGGGTGTTGACCAGCTTGGTATATGAATTGCTTGGGCCATTGTATTGACGGCAATTGGCAGCAACTGAGAGATGGGCAAGGGGGGAGAGGTCTCGTGAGCATTCTCGCCTGCACCACAGCCACCGCAGGATCCTACGGCAGAGTACACGTACCAAGCCTGAAATCTGCTGTCAAATCCTCCACCGTCGCGTACGCATTGTTCTCCAGCTTCGTCTCCATCGTGCTCAGATCTGAAGATGTGAAATGCAAGATCTTCAGCATAGCACTCACCGCTCGCTGTCAACGCGGTATGCTCACCCATCGGCTGCTTGATGACTGAATAATAGTCGTGAACCTGCGAGAAAGCCGGTCGTCAGAGCGCTCCGACGTCGTTCGAATTCCGAGGCAGGACACTCACACTAGCTGCATCTACCGGTGCAGTGAAAGGCCAAGCCGCATGGTGATTGTTCAGCTCGACCAACACGTGGCGCATGAGGGCGTGATGAGGTCCGCGTTTGGGTCGTCGAGATATTTCGTCCATTTCGGGTGTCCAGGCGCTCTCCTTGAGGCCAGGCACTTCAGCGGGGTCCACCGCAAATTTCTTCCTCTTGCTCGACGCGCTCGGTGATGAGGTCGACGCATGATTGCTGTTCGCCAGTGGCACATCTTCATCCTCGCTAGACTCTTCGGCCTCGCGCTTGGAGAGATCTTCGTCGTGTTTCTTTCGAAAGACGTCCAGGCCTTTGTGCACGATATGGCTTCTGCTGATCTGACGGATCTTTTGAAGGATCATTCGTCGCTGCTGAGCCAGCAGATCCGTGACGCCAAGATAGCGCACTCGAGGTACCATGCTGCACTGCATCAATGTGCCGCCTTCGTAATCTTTGATGTAGCCGACCCACTGAGATCTTGGCAAAGTGATCTCTTTGGTGAAGCCCTGTGAGGTTCGTTGGGTGTCAGACAGCGCCTGCTGCAGCGATTTCATTCAAGGGACTCACCTGCTTCTTGAAGTACCCGATGGCGTAGTTATCGGCATACGTGAGGAAGTGCATCACTTCGCTCGAGTCCTTGACATAGTCCTTGACGTGATTCATCAAGTGGTTGCCGTATCCCTTTTGACCAGCGCAGAGAGACATATCAGCGATGCTTCATGGGTCTGGGCTTTGCAGCGAACGCACCTTCACTTGTTCAGTGCTAGAGATGGCACAAAAGACGATTTCGGCAAAGCGCTTCTGCTCAAAAGGCCTATATGTAATCCCACCGACCACCTGCAAGCCTCTCTTGACGATGGCCATGCTTCGGTGGTTCCGGTCGAGAACTAAGCGGGTGATGTACTCGCGAGGCATCTTCGGCAGTTGTCGCTGAAAGATGTTCTTGAGCCCAGTAAGAATGATCATGCTCTCAGGGCGCCCGTCATTCTCCACCACTCTGAATTGGATGAGCCCAGCGCGCTCTTCGATCACCGCCGGTCTCTCTTTACGCGGCGCCTCGGGCTGAGATTGCGGTCACTTTCCGTCAGCTTGTCGGCCGCATCGATTACGGGATCGAAAGCTTAATCTGACACACCTCATCAAGCCAGCCAGCGTCGATGCTAGAGCCTTTGACCGCTGCGTCCAAGTCGGCGCCCCGATCGATCTCATCGCGACTTGGTTTGGGTTGCTCTGTCACTTCGATGCTGATCGGATTTGCGGCTCCTTCAGTGGCCTCCGGTAGCCCTTTCTGGCTGCGAGCTGGGCGCTTTCCATGACCTTCACCTTCCGCGACGATGGCCTCCGGCGCTGTCGAGGCTTCGTCAGATGAGCCGATTTCACCCGTGCCTGCTATTCGAGGCCCTGTGGCTGAGCCTTCGTCATCCGCTGAAGGCGTGAGAGGACCGAGAGAAGAAGCACGAGAAGATATCGCGCTATCCACACCTTGGCCCCGATCAATCAGCGTCTTTCGCTTCTTTTGTAGGTGGGCTGCGAAGGGAGCGACAGAGACAAAGGGCATAAGAATATGCGGACTGAAAGGCGACTTTTAAGACTTACACTCGCGTCCTGCTGCGCTGCTGCGGCTGCTTCCAGGAGCAGGGCTCTGCGAGGCACTAACGTCCCTGCCCCTTTTTCGCTCACCAAGGTGCGAAGGGCGAGGAGACTCGACGCTCCGCTCAGGGTGTCTGCCTGATGCAGGTAGCATTTGTCTGAGGGCAGTGGGAAATGTTACGTAAGCATCGAACCTGCGATTCTGCGTTGTGCCGGCCGCGGACTCACTTTCGCAAGCTTTTGACGTCCTCGTTGACAAAGCCGAAGTCTTGCAGCTTGCCTTCGTCCTAAGTGAGCGTGAAAAGTCGCCAAGGTCAAGAGAAGGCTTCGAGGTAACATGGAGTGCCGGTACTTACCTGCAAAAGCTCGTCTATGCGCTTTGCCACTCTAAGCCTTCGCTGGCGCTCCTCCTGATCCTCATCCCGCTCGTGGCCTTCTACGCCTTCGTGTTCACACTCGCACTCCCATTGCCAATTCGACCCTGCGCTGTGCCCGTCGTGGAGTACAACGCTGGAGTTTGACGCAGGATGTTGGCCGGGACAGCTGCATGACGAGCAGCTCGTGTGTCTCTTGAGTGTCAAGGAACCTGCTGCATGATCCATCGAGCGTGCGGGTCGCGGATAATTGGTCTTCTTTGGTGCCATGTTGAGAGTGGTAGGCGCTTTCGCCCTGCTTTCGCAGGAGTGGCGGCGAGCAAGGGTGGTAGTGGGGCCGTCGTGGGCTTGAGCCGAGCGGAACAGATCTAGCAGCCGCTGTTGGCGGCCGAGAAAGATCAGGCTCGAATGAGGGCAGAGCGACCTGTCTTTCGAGGACCTGATCGAACAAACCAAGAATGAATACACGAGCACCACTTGCCGAGGTCAAAGTCTTTCTAGAAAGTCATGAGCCCAGCTTTTGATGGCTGCATGATAAAGCGGTGCTGCACGGTGTTGTGGAGTCAAAGCTTGCATGCAGCATGCGTGCTTTTCGGCGTACACCCAATCAGCCGCGGCGTGTGACGGTCACGTGATACAATTGATAGTTTTGAGTCAGAAAGTTGTGACCGCATCATCGGGAAAGAAAGAGGCTTGGATGCGGTGGTCTTGTACGGGCAGCAGCGGGCAGGTCGATATAGCGGTCCATCGAGCCTCATGAACATGCAAAGTCCTTGATCTTCAAGGCTTCAAGGCTCGATCATCTTCATCTTGACTCTTTTGATTTTGATTGCGTGTCCAAATTTGGACGGAGTTGACCAGTTCTCGCCAGACATCTTGCGACCACGAATTCGCGCACACAAACTCGTGCTTGCGGTTCTGTATGCGAGGCTCACACTAGCGACTCTCAACAGAACGCCTTGGTCCTCCGCTGCACCCGCACTTTAGCAGGTGGTCTGACTTTGTTAGAACCTCCTTGCAGGCCTTCACTGCGGCTCATAGCTGCAGTTGCTTCCGCTAAAGCGCGCCCACGGGTTCAATCGCACCCTCCAGATGAAGGCCGACATGGAGGACCCGTGCATGCTGCACTCGTAACTTTTTTGTGTTTCTTTTTTGGATTTTGCCAAGTCCTTCGGTCGCGCTCACAGCTGGCGACCTAATCCAGAATGGTTCGCATCTTTGTGGTCGCATCAGATGAGGTCACAACGAGCGAAATGTTCGTTCTCGGAAGCGCCCTGGGCGGACCGCATGCATTCGAGACTTGGCTGAGAATAGTAGTCCCAGCAGATTGTGGTCGATGACTGAAACTCCCGAGGCATACACTTCGAGACAACACTGCCAATCGCGAAGCTTCCATGCATAGCTCTGTCGAGCAGCGTTCAGCTGGGTCTGTCGCTAGATGCTTGTACGCTTACAGAAACAAAATTGCTCGCTATGACAAGCTTCATCTGTGAAGGATGAGTTGTTTTGCGGAATGTTCAGCCAAGCAATCACAATCCACAGTTGTGAATGACCAGCGTTCATCCCCACAAAGTACAAAAGCAGACGCAAGGCATAAGCGCAACGACTTAGTCGAGACTTCAAAGCTGCATGACTGCCACCCATAGGTCTCACTTGGCATAGCAATCTTGAATTTGAATCTCGAATTTACAAACGACACACAAATAAGCTTCATCAAGCTTCAGTCTGAGTCAAGAGTGAGATCGGCTCGATGTACACCGAGCAAGCCCGGCTAGCGATCTTGAATCACATGTTGATGCGCTGCCTCGACTATCCACGTTGAATGCGCAAGCACGCGTGCAGAGCATACTTCTAAATCAAGAATCAAGAATCTGCGATGTTCTTGAATCCCTCAAGCCTCGATGAGGCAATGAGAATCACTGAATGAATGCTGACTCTCGAATATTGAATCAAAATTAGAAGAGTCACTCAAGACTTATTACCCGCAAGCTTCAGCACGAAAACTAGCGAGCGTCGAGCTCACAGCACATGCATAATGTCGCGGAAGTTGGGTTTCAATTTTGATGCGACAGCGGCGCAGCAACATGCTCAAGTCTGATGAGTCAAAGTGATAATCCAAGTGAGGTATTTTGGCTTCATTTATCTGCATGGGCTAATCCTGATATCTGGAAGCCCCCTGTCAAAGTCAATCAAATTTCAATTCCAAGATTAAGAATTGGTAGTCTTGAGTCAAGCTCGATGATCCAGACAGATGAGCAGCTGATGTTGTCTTGGAGCGCACTGCGCCGATGTGCGGCAAATGAGGCGCCGCGTGTTGTCATGCATCGTGCTCCCGGTTTGACGTGAGACTGTTCCAGCGGCTCAGGGGCAAAGGCGACGACGACTCGAAAGGCGCAGCAGGAGCACAGCGCGCAGGGGAACCTTATGAGAGACGGGCGGCGGACCCCCCCAAGTCGAGTGCAGGAAATGTGCGTGATCTGGAACGAGGCGAGGACTTCAAGCGTGCCGCGGGAGCAGTCATCAATCAATGGCGCATATACACGCGTCGACCGTTCATGCATGTAGATTTCATCCAAGCTCTCCAGGCTCCATTCGCAGAGTCACGATAGCACTTTGACTGTCCAGAAGCGCGCATGCACGCGCATATTCACCCTTGCGTCGCGGGTTCTCTAGCTGCTGCTGCTGCATGGCATGTGATGGGTGATCCAGCGCCGCTTCGGGACGCAGCGTGTCAGTCAACACGCGCGATGTGCAAGCCTGAAGAAGTCCTTCTCCAGCGACGGACCAGTCAAAGAGTGGATGCATGCATGGATGCATGCATGGATTTGACTCGTGACTGCGTAGCAGACGTGCCGCCACCCCATGCAAGCGCGCCCACAGCTAGGACAGCGCATCTGGCACGGGATGGAGCGAAGCACACGGTTGGGCGCAACGCGCAGCCATGCGCACGCAGCAGCCCGCCACCAAGTGCCCTGGCCTTCGCTGGCGGGTATCCGCGCCGCCGCGATCACACGGCTCTCGCCTGGCTGCCGCACAAGAGCTGCTTTTGCGGGCGCGCCGCGCAACGCCGTGGTAAAAGGCAATCAATGAACCTATTCACCGCCCATCGTCTCTCACCACCGTCTCACTGATTCCCGTCTGCCTTTTCGTCTTTCTGTCTTCGTCTCTGTCTCTCTGTCTCTCTCTCTCTCTCTTCGCTCACCCCGACCTTCCCGTTGTGCTCAAAGCGACGGTCTGTCTGCCTGCCTCTTTCTCCACCCTTCATAAACGAACAGACTGGGGCTAGATTCGGTCGTCATCCGATCCTGTCTCATCCTCAGGCTCGTGTCTCCCAAAGTCTACCGTCAACCTGTCCGCCTCGCCTTCGATCCTCCGTCTCCTCCATCGCAGTCAATCTCGCTCACCAGCCGCGGCTCGTCTCGCGCGCGCAACAGGTGACCCGCAACAGCTCACCACGCAAAGCTTGGAGAGCTCCGCGCTCAGATAGGCTGGGATCTCAACTTCAGACTTCAACCAAACACCTCGATCGACGTCCATCGCCAGCGCTGTGCGCTCAGCTTGACATCAATCGAACCTTGCACTGATCCACGCAAAGCCAGCACTCGACACTGTCCACCCCACAGCGAGCCTCCCTTTTCGTGTCGAAAGCCCCATTAATTTTCTCAAGCAGACCGAATTCATCCGCCAAAAGCCAACAAACCAACACCAAACATCAATCGCACCGCAACCTCTTTGATCTCCTCTTCTTTTTGCACTCGAACACAACCAACAATTCGCTTGAGCATACAGCGCATCCTCAAGCATCCGCTCAATCAGCTTTCGCCTTTGAAAGGACAACGCTCAACGAGCACAAGCAATCAACAGCAACTCTCCAATACCAACGGGAACTCACATCGAGTTCCTTTAGCAAGCTTCGCCGATTGACTCAGTGGAGTCTGCTCGCCTTCAAATCACCACGTGCATCTGCTGTCAAGCTACTTGCGCTCCTTGTTCGAACCAATCGTTCGACTAGCCCCACTCCATCATCCCCACCTTCCTGAAACCCAGCCGACTTACAAACCAGGATGTCTCGCGCTCAGCTCCTCGCCGGTCTTCGCACTGGAGGCCCCCGATCGAGCTCGCCTTCTGCCGTTGAGGATGGCATGTTCCAGGCTCAGCAGAGCACGTCGCCCGTCTCAACTCAAGATGGTTCCAAAGCCGGCTCGCCGAACACGCTCAAGGCTAACGCTGCGGTCTTTACCCCTGGCCAGCGCGTGAACTCGCCCCAGCGCGAGCAAACCCCACCTCAGAACAATGGTGCTGAAGGTCAGCAACAGCTTTTGGAGGCTCACTTCGCTGCACTTCGCGTGCAGCAAGCCATGGCTCTGCAGAACCAGAACAGCCTCGCTGCACTTTACGGTGCGGCCCAGGGACAGCCACAGCAACACTACAACGCTCAGCAGCAGGCGTACGAGGCTCTCGTTCGTCAACACCAGCAACAGGAGGAGATTCGTCGTCAACAACAGGCAGCTATCGCTCAGGTAAGTCTCTCTCTCTCTGACAGCACTTGACAGGCTTTCGCTGACTTGACACACGCGCTCGCTACAGCTCGAGCAGCTCCGCTCTCAGGCTGCCAACAGCCCACAGCAGCAGCAGCGCTTGCTTCTCGCTCAGATCCACGCCGAGTACGAACGTCAGGCTCAGCTGGCCGCTCTCGCGGAGCAAGTTCAGGCTCAGCAGCTGCAGTCGAGCGCTGCCGAGCAGCGTCAGGCCGCTCAAGCCACGATCCAGGCCAACCTGCGCAACCGTCAGACTCAGCAAGCCTACACTCAACTGCTCGAGCAGCAGCAGCGCAACCAGCAGCAGGACCAGGACCAAGCTCAAGCTGAAGCTGAGCTCATGCAGCGTCTCCAGTACATCCAGATGCACTATGCTGCTCAGCAGCAACAGCAGGCTGCTCTTGGTCTCGGACAGACGGCTTCGCCTCCCATGCGCGCTGCCCAACAGCTCAACCGTGCGGGATCGCCATCCGACAAGAACGGCGCTCGTCCGCGTCAGCCAAGCCACGCCGACGCTGCCTCATCGTGGCGTCAGCGCGCTACCGGTGCCAGCAATGCCTCTAACCCTTCAATCGTCGTCGACGATTCCGCGAGCGAAATCAGCGCGAATGGCTCTGCGTCCGATGTCCACACGCCAGACACGAGTGACGAGGATGTTCGCGACGGTGCCACGCTCGACAAGGTTCAAGCTGCTGCTGCTGCCATGACTGCTCGTTACGGTGCGGTCGTGGACAAGCAGAGCAAGTCGGTTCCAAGCGTTCCCCGTGCCATCTCGTTGACCGCCGCTCCTCGCTCTCGCAACTTCACTGCTGAGGCCAAGAGCGTCGCTATGAGCAACTCAGGTAGCGGCAGCAATGGCGGTCTGGCTGCTCCTACCCAGCCAGCTCGTCAGCCACGCGGACCTCCAACCGACTTCCAGCCAGTCAACTTCGCCTCGAGGATTTCGGCGCGCACCCGCAAGGAAGCCATGAGCCGTCTCTGCGCTAGCCCTCGCGCCGCCAGCTTCAGTCAGCGTGTCGTCTCGGTCGCCTAAGACGTTCATGCGCTCATTGCCCGTGGATGATAAAGTGCGGCCGAAGTACACTATCGCGAGTGACGCTCCTAGCTCTCTCGTCTCCCGCTGTTCCTTTTCCTGGCTCTGTCCTCGTCTCTCGATGTCCTTGTGTACGTGCACACCCTCATTCGATCGTATCCTTTTTCTCACAAATATACAACGTTCCGTCGCATAAGGAGACTGAAACCGCTCGTCTTTGAGCAAGAAGCCCATCCTTTCCGACGCTCCATACAGCGCAGTCTCGGTCCCTCGTCATCCTCGTCGAATCATCCACAAACAAAGTCGTCTGGGCCAATTCTCGAACGGCGCTTTGTGCTCGGTGGTCTCCCCACTCCCCTTTGCCCACGCACACAGACGACTCTTTCCCGCACTCGTCCTTCTCTCTTGCTCTCTTGATCGTCGAGCTGTCGTGCTGATTTACATCCGAATCGTCTCCCACGAAAGCTCTTCGCTTTTACTTTGGAATGAGAGACTAGGCGCAATACTACCTACCATCATCCATCTTGCGCTTGTTGATAAAAGTTCCGAAGTCTGAGTGATGGGGCGCATTTCTTCGGTCTCTTGTGCTGTCTCGAATTTGTGCGGGGCAGGCTGGCTGGCCCTGCCCGTGCCGCGGCGATGAAGTGCTGATAAAAAGTGTGGCTCAGATGAGAAGCGGGAATTTCGAAGTTGTGGTGAAGGTATCTCGTGTGCGACCATCTTGCTTCACTCGAGTGACCAAGCAGGCTGCTAATTCGCCGTTCACTGCGAATGCCCAAGGGTGCTGTGCGCGCCCTAGGGCGCGGATCGGGCAGAGATGGATGAGAGTCAGGCATCGCGTGATGGTAGGGAAAGGGCAATTGCGACTAGCGCGTGATGCAGATAGAGTACAAGGTGGTAAGTAAACAAACGCTTTTGGCCCGACGAAGGGCTCTGAAAGACTCGAGGCTCGAAAGCGGGGGTCAAGAGCGTGCTTGCCAACCCAGTCGTCGAGAGACAGCGAGGCGTCGTGATTTTGGCACGTTGTCCCTCTTAGGAACAACCTGTCCTTCGCCCTCATCTCTGAGACGCGTTGGAAATGGCTGAAGATGCGAGCCAGCGCTTGACGACCGATTTGCCCTTGAGCAAGTTGACAAGTCGTAGCCTCTCATCAGCCAGATGAGCTCTGTCTGAGGCTTGTCCCATGGGTAGATGGACCGCTGGAGCTTCTAGCTCTTTTTCCAGTATGGCCAGACTTGGAATGGATCCTCCTTCTCGTATCGACACCGGCGCTTGTCCCCATTCGGACTGCACGGCTGAGGCCAAAGCGGTGGAGTAGGCGCTGTCTTCGCCTAGCCACCAATCTGCGCGATGCTTGATGTAAACCTGATCGCGACAACAAATTTTGGGGGGCGATGAAGGTACGGGCAATCCTGTCAGCAGGGGGCTACACTGAATTCACGATCGTTGTGCACATTTCGAAGAGGGCGCAACTCACGCCGATGCGATTGGGACTGGCAAGCTTCCCGAAATGCGCGCTCACATGCGCTATCAGAGTGTCCGTGATCACATCCAGATCCTGATCCGGTACCAGTCGAAGACTGACAGCAGCGGTCACGGTGCTGGGGATTACGGTAGCATTTCCACTGCCAGAACCAGAGCTGACCGAGATGCGGTGCACGGAAAGGCTAGGGAGCCTCCATCGAGCCATCAAAGCCTCTACTGTCTGGCCGCTGGCTCGACTATGCTTCATCTGCGCAATCTGCGCATACATCGCCCGTTCTGCTGGCGTGATTGGCCGCACAGAGTCGTAGAAAGTGGGCAACAAGACACGCTCGCCCTCTGTCAAACTTGCCAAGAGTTTGATCATCTGCCGAGTGCGGGAGTTCGAGCAGCACGACGCTCAGCTGTGATGAAAAGATGGCCGACGAAAGACTCGAAGACTTACGTCGATCATCGGCTCCCGCACTGCGCCGCCGTCTACTCCAGAATGACGATCCTGAAAGTCGCTCCTGACTTCGAGATCGGCCTGTACGACGCCGCGCAAGCCGACGGTGAGGCAAGGCGTGTCTTCCCCCAGCCAGTAGGAATTCGACAGAAGAATGACGTCCTGCGCACAGAACAAGACGAATCTTTGAGCAATGACTGACATGATCGGCGCGTGTCGATCTTGAGACTCACCACCGGGCCGATCTGTTCTTTGGCAGCTCTGATCGCCTCCGTAAAGCCACAACCTCCAGCTTCTTCCTCGCCCTCGACGACGAGAGTAACGTCTGCGCCAAGCGTACCTTCTTTTGCCAATTCCGCAGCGGCGTATGCGATAGCTAAGCAAGGACCCTTGTTGTCGCTGACTCCTCTGGCATGCAGATATCCGTCTCTGCCCGTCAGCGACCAAGGACTATTCGACCAGCTTTCGCACGGTCCAGGAGTAATGACATCGTAATGAGCATAGGCAACAACTCGCTTGCGTGGAGCAAGTCTGGATTTGTTGGCCCTGAACGTTGCCAATACGAGCGGATTGTGGCCTTCAGCGCCCGGCAGCAAAGCCGTCTCTGCTCCCAAATCCGTGAGGTGATTCTTCAGCCAGTGCGCGCACTGGCGACAATCTTCCCGCAGATTCTCGTTGGCAGAGACCGATTTGAAGGCGACGAATTGGGCGAGGGCGCTAATCATGGGATCTGCGGTGCCAAGAGAAGAAGGCCCTGCCGTTGGCCGGGAATGCTTTTCCAATGTGCCAGGGCTAAAGAGCAAGTCCCAGACCTTGATTCGATCGTCGGAAGCTCCCGTCAAGACTATGTTCCCCTGATTACCAACAGCCTGCGGCAAGGAAGCGATCGAGAGCACAATGCCGTTGTGGGCAACCCAGTCGGCGGTGCACTTGAAGCTAGCGTCCCATCTTCGAATTCGACCGTCAGCGCTGGCCGAGTAGAGGATGCAAGTATCTTCGTCTGCGATGCTGCCCACTGTAACTAGAGCTAGCACATCGTCGTCGTGAGCGTGCAATGTCCGGACAACGCGCCCAGTCTCGACATCCCACACCTCAATGTCGCCTCCTTGCAGGCCAGCAAAAAGCGTGCAGCTACCCCACGACGCCAATGCCAAGACTCCATTGTCACTATGATGTAGCACTGCCTCTTGAGTCAGACCGTCTGGCGTGCACGACCAAAGCTTGATGTCCTCATCTCCAGAACCACTGACAAGCATGTGTTTAGACCCTCCCCTTCGCTGACCTCCTCCGTCAAGGTGCCGATCCGGTTTCTGAAGCAAGTCGAGGGCGTAAATGTATCCGCTGTGCGCCGAAGAGACCATATGTCGCTGCTCCACTTGCAACCTCCTCACTCTATCACTCTCTTCCGGACCAGGCAAAGGCGTTTGCGCAGGCGAATCAGGAGCAAAGTTGAAGCCATCTTCCGCCTCGCCGACTTGAAAAGGCAAGGATACGCCTGCACGATCACCTGGCGTTCTTGCACTAGGAAGCACAGGCGAGTAGTCCAGTGGTGGTGTGGAAAAGCCTGCTCCCCTTGCACTGCCTCTGGGCCAACCTGCGGCAGGAGTAGACCTCCCGCTGGCACTTCGGCTCAAGCTCGTGCTCAGACGTGTTTGACTTCCCGCGTGCGGTCCGGAATCAAAGAACTTGTGCGGTCGCACTATGGGCACTGCTCGCACTTCGTCTTGGCTGATTGCAGAAGTGATCGAAGTCAGGGTAATCCACTGCGTTTGGGAAAAAAATGTCGATCTGGTCAGATCTCTGGGTCACGACTTCGTGGACACGGCTCGCATAGCCTCGCTTCACTAACCTGAAGGCTAGTGTTCTGGCAACCAAAATACAGGGTCTGCAGCTCCGAGCACCATTTCACTAGCCACAAGGTACGCATCGTCAGTAGTAGAAGTAGGGAGCGCTGCACCGCCCACTCTTCGTGAGCCTCCCACTCACGCGCGAAAATATCTCCAACCCGGTCATCAGCAGGATGTATGACGCAAAGGGGAGAGAGCGTCTTCGTGTCCCAGATCCGCACAGTGCTGTCTCCCGAAGCCGAAAAGAGCCAAGATTTCTCCGGACACAACTCGAGCGCAAGCACCGATGCAGTGTGACCCTCTAGTCTCGTCTTCTCTTGGAAAGTACTCAAATCCCAGACCTGAGGAAGGAAATATGCTCGCCAATCAATGCCTCCATCACCTTGCGTATCTCCATTCGCCGCACACTCACGTATATGTCCTCTGCCTGGCTGCCGCTAAACACCAGTCCGCTCTGCTCATCCACTGCCAAGCTCAGCACCGAGGTCGAATCATGAGAGATTGTGTGCAACAATCTCGGCTCCAGACCAGACTCGGCCATGCTCCCTTCCTCGGTAGTTTCCTTTGTAGGTGAGCGCAAAGCCGATTGGTCCTGCAAGGGTGGTCTCTGGCGAGCAATGCCAGATGAAAGGCTTTGTGTAAGAACCGAAGGACCGCTAGCTGCAAAGCTTGCTCCGGGCTCCGATGGCGACGAGAGAGAGGAGAGAGGTTCGTTGCTAGAGAGGGAGCACGCCAGAAGGCTGGGATGCGACTTGTTCCAATGCCTCGACCCGCTCGCATCCCTAATCGATGATGTCTCGATATGGCTTGAGAAGCTCCCGCCTTGTGCTTGGATGCGGGACGAAGGTTGAGAGATGGGTGTGGGCGCAGCGTTCGACCTGGATCTCGTGTCGCGTGACCGAGTGCAGTCTAAATGCCATTCCGAGATCGCTCCGCCGCTCCGGCTCGCGCCAACATTCTGATCCGCGCTCAGAGCTTGTTCCTGTGGACCGTAGAGCGAGAGCCGGTCCAAATCAGGCGAAATGTGTTGCGAGCACATGAGCGCTAGATTAATCTGTGCTCGGTAGACTTCCGCAAGTTTGATCGCCGCCTCATTTGAGTGTGAAACGCTCAGAAGAAGTGGTAGGGAGCCGATTCGAGGGTCGTGATGGTGATGGCGGTCATTGGCCATGAGCGAGTGACGTACAAGAGAGTTACGATTGGCCAGTCATCCACCAGGGACATGCATATCACACAGCTTGATCTTGAGCTAGCTGCAGAAGGTCTAGCTGCGAGTTGGTTGCACCTCATGTACGCAGCGCAGCAGAGTGGAGAACCCATCGTCACCTATATAATAATCAAACACAATGTGAATCAAGAATGTGAATAGTCATCACGAATCATGCATCTCGAGATTGCAGTTCTTGCACGGCTGAAGTCTCTGAAGCCTCTGGACCTGCACACATCACCTCACGACCTGTTTGAACTCAGACGCAAGACCATACGAACGCATCTCCCACCATGATCATTGGAGCGCACATTTCCCAACATTTCAGCTGACTGCGAAGCTGGTCAGGGATCATGCAGTTCATCTTGACGCTTCTGGGTCATCCTCGGATTTCATCTTCCTTCATCTAATTACAGAAACTCACATTGAACGTTCAGGTCACGATTGTGCTTATGCCTTCGACTGGCGGGGTGTGAACGAGGCGGAGGAAGCGCATATATATACTCTTGACTGATGAGGGCTACGCGGCGTGTTTGGTATGGAGTCAGAGTCACGAGTCCGCGATTCATGCTTGAGTGGTGCGTGAGTGATGCTGCAGGGCTGGCTGCGTTTCTGCGCGCGTCACGCAGTTCATCACACGGATGTCGCCATGGCACGTGAGGCGCGTTCCCACACACCACATCCGACCGTGGTGGTCCATGCGTCCAAGGCGACGGCAGACTCGCAACTGTGACTGTTGGCTTTGACTTCCCGTAAATGGACGAATGGTTTCTATGCACCTCATCGACCAAGTAGTAGTAGTCAAAGTGATGTGAGGGAATTGACGCTTACGAAGCGGATCTGAATTGGTGCGCGGTCTGCCAGGTGGAAGTACTCCGCCAGATGGAAGGTCTACATCCCACGTCCACGAGTCACGATTCCGGACCAGCATGTCGGGAGATGAGCTTCTACAAGCTCGCTCTAGCGATGCTTGCACCCTTCATGAGTCGACAATGATTCCGAGTGACCAGACTTTCTCTCACTCCTATATTTGCAGTGGCATACTCGCTGAGGGTCGTAAGCATCACAACAGTGTGCTCTTGAACTCTCGTGTAATGATCGCAGTATAATCAACTTTTGCCAAGGATCTTTCCGATCAGACCCGGTTTCTTGTCAGCTTCATCCTGTGAAAGATAGGTGTGTAGATCAGCTTCGAAATAGCTCACGTCTCGTGCACTGGACTTGCAGTATCAGCGAAGACGTCGACCGTAAACGCACCTCTTCCATCTCGACCTCCTACGATTGTTGCAAGGAGCGGGAGGAAAATTCAGGGCGCAGAGGTCATTGTCAGCATGCAGTTTGAATTAGCGAGCAGCATGCTTGACAGCTCGCATCGCTCTCAAAGACTCACCTCGTCAGTCATGTCATCTGCCGTCACATTCTCCGCGCCCTCTCCCTTCTTCCAAGGCTTTCCTTTCAAAGCTCTCGGTCTACGGACTTTGATTTTCTTGGGAATATGTATCCCTTTGGCCACTGCAGGAGGCGGATGACCTTGTCGTAGATCGTCCTGTGGCGACACGCAAGCGTGAGTGAGCACTTGCGCCTGTAAACGCGAATCGGACTGCTGAGCAGGTGACCTGAAACTGCCTGCGCGCTTGGGCCTCTTCGAGAAGCTCCGAGCGCGTGTGGAGCAGCATCTGAGGCCCTTGAGCGCTCTCTGCCTCAACATGGCAAGCCATACCTCTCATGTGCCTGCTCTGGCTGCATCGAAGCGCCCCTTTGCAAGCTTGATGACACACCTTATCAAAAGCAGGATTCAGTTGAGATTCGGGAATGGGTTCCGTACCCCTGGGCGCTTGCTCAGTTCCCGTCTGAGCGTCAACAGCAGAAATTTGCTGCTCCTGCGCGACTCGAGCCTGCGTTTCGGCCTGCTGAGCCTGGTCTGCTGGAAGTTGCTGAGCAGCCGACATCTTGTCTGCTCGCTTAATTCCTGCTCTCGAATTGATTCGGGTCGGTCGAACGTCTTCGTTTGGCAGATGCGTTTGGCACCTCTTGGAGCATTGGGCGCTTTACGAACGCCTTGCTACAGCTTGCTGCGACCTGACTAGTTGGGATGAAGTTCTAGCTTCGGGATGGATGTATGCGTGGACGGCTGTCAGCATTAGAGGAATCGTGATCATCTGCGTATTCAGCCCCTCGGCAATTGCGCTCGATATGAGCCCTGTATGCCATGGCAATCGCTCAAATCGCGAGTCGTGAGTATCGCAGCTATATACGCGCTCGCTGTGCGGGACGCCCAGCATAGTGCAGCTAGCTGCTCTGTGCGTGATTTGTGGAGGCAGGCTTGATTCAGTGATCGGGCAAGCGATGAACTTTTCGCACGAGAGCTGCGAGCTGCAAACGACATCCACCGCTCACGTGGTCGCTTGCACGCAGCCGCCGCGAGCCAAGCTGGGCGACGTGGAGCTGGATGGGCGCGCGTGTGCCTGGACGAGGCGCGCTGGCACCGCACGGGGATGCCCGCGCGCTCGCGGCGAGAGATCTGGCTTCTGCGCGGTGGTGCGTAGGAAGAACCCCGTGCAGCGAGCGGTCTTCATACCACAGCGTCATCGCTTGGCACTTGACAGGTTTCTCAAAGGTCTCCCATCCAATTTGTACAGACTGGCCGATAGCTCGACCGGCTTGTCACCTCGAAGACAAATAGCAGCGCGAAGCTCTTCCACTCGAGCTTGGTCGCGTCGGCCCCGTCATCCGCCCCACTTCGAGACACTTGCCTACGCAGTCAACCCGGGAGCTTGGATCGCTTAGCCAGACGCCTCGATTACTTCACCTCCGTAGCTCGCGAGAGGCTCGCCAGCATCTGCTGCGCCATCGACATCAGCTCTCGGCACGTCACTCTTGACACTAGCGGTTCCTGAGAAGCTGGCATAGCAGAGAGCATCGTTGCCCAGCATGAGTGGTTGTGAGTTTCAAGAGTGCATCGCCGCAACGCCAACAAAAGACGCCCATTCGTCACGAAGCTGACACTAAAGCATCTACTCTTGCCGAAACGCATCAACGCATACAGTCCGCTTTCTGTCGCTTGTGCGACCTTTCATGTCGATCTTGCCCGAGGTATCAGCTCCAGAGCGCAAGGGTAAGCATCTCTCACTCTCGAGTGACAGCCGCCGCAGCGTACGCATGCTGATCACTTGTGCTCTGTTGCCCGCAGTACCATTTCAGTCTCGTATAGCGTGGACAGCTATTGTCTTGGGAATCTTCTTGGTCTCTTCCCAAATTCCGCTTTACGGTATCATGTCATCTGATTCTTCGGATCCGCTCTACTGGATGCGTGTCATTCTCGCCTCCAACAGAGGTACACTCATGGAACTTGGCATCTCACCCATCGTCACGAGTGGTATGATCATGCAGCTCTTGGCTGGTGCCAACTTGGTCGAGGTAGACTTCAGTCTCAAGGAAGATCGCGCTCTTTTCGGCGGTGCTCAGAAGCGTGAGTCGATCGGACTATTCTTTGCACGAGCAGGTACTCAACATCCCCCTTGCCGTCGCAATCGCAGTCTTTGCAATGATTATCTCGCTTGGCCAAGCAACCGTGTACGTGCTGACGGGGCTGTATGGCCAACCGGCGGACCTGGGAGCAGGTGTCTGCCTTTTGCTCATCTTGCAGCTCGTTGTAGCCGGCCTAATCGTCATCCTCCTTGACGAGCTCTTGCAAAAAGGCTATGGTCTGGGCTCTGGTATCTCTCTTTTCATCGCAACAAACATTTGCGAGTCGATTGTTTGGAAAGCCTTTTCACCCACTACCATCAACACTGGGCGTGGTCCCGAATTCGAGGGTGCTTTGGTCGCACTCTTCCACCTGCTCTTCACTTGGAACGATAAGACTCGGGCACTCAAAGAGGCTTTCTATCGCGAACGTCTTCCAAACGTCATGAATCTGGTGGCCACTCTGGTCGTCTTCTTGGTCGTGATCTACCTCCAAGGTTTCCGCATCGAAATTCCAGTCAAGTCCAACCGATTTAGAGGTCAAAGAGGAACGTACCCAGTGAAGCTCTTCTACACTTCCAACATGCCCATCATGTTGGAGAGCGCGCTGACGTCCAACGTCTTCATCATCTCTCAAATGCTCTTTTCCCGCTTTCCCAAGAATTTGGGGGTGAAATTGTTGGGAACTTGGGAACCCATGGAAGATTCACCTCAGCTGCACGCCATCAGCGGTATCTCTTACTACATGTCTCCACCACACACCTTCAAGGAAGTCGTTGGAGATCCTGTCCACACTGCGGTCTACATCATCTTTACCTGCACCGCTTGCGCCCTATTTAGCAAAGCTTGGATTGAAGTCAGCGGAAGTGGACCTAGAGAAGTCGCTAAGCAGCTCAAGGAGGCTCAAATGGTCATGGCTGGACACCGAGAGGGCGGTATGTACAAGGAATTGAAGCGCGTCATTCCCAGCGCTGCTATGCTCGGAGGCGCTACGATTGGTGCTCTCTCGTGAGTGTGTTGGGTCTTGCGAGCAACCGCCTTCGCACACTCGACTAACGTTATCTGGTCCACTTCGTTCTTGCTTTGCGCTCGGCAGCGTCGCTGCAGACCTCATCGGAGCATTCGGTAGCGGTACTGGAGTTCTCCTCGCAAGCACCACAATCTTTGTGAGTCGAGCGAGACAGGCTGTCGTTGCGATATACCACTGATCCAACTGTGCCACACTTTGCACTCGCCCGCACCTCGCAGTCTTACTTTGAGCTGGGTGAGTCGTGCTTCGCGTGTTTGAATGGGTCTCGCGCGGTCAAATGCTGACCACGTTGTGCGTGCTTGCACTGCCACAGGTATGCGCGAGATGGGAGGAGCAGAAATGGGCGCGATGGGAGATCTCATTGGCTAAATGTCTTGGTCTTTCGATGGCCGCGGCGCCAAGCGGAGCTCATTGTGTGCTGTCCTTGGGTAGGGACAGAAAGGGAAGGCAGAGCCTGCGCGAGGCTCTGCAGCACGTGAGGAGGTGCATTGCGGTGTCAATGAGCAGGTCGACGTCGCAGACCAAGAAGCCTAAGAGTCACTTGTATTCAAGGGTGTCTCCCAAAGCTGCGGGCAATTGTGAGACCGCTGCCATTGCCAAACTATCACACACATATCACATCGAAAATGCATCTTGCGTGGTCCGAAAGTGTTTCCGCATCATCGCATTACGCGATGTGAACACGAGATACACGATTGGGCAGGCAATGCGCATGAGCTGAGAGTGCAGCGAGGTGACAGAGGTGACGCGGTACGAGGGGTGAAGGCAAGGCTAACGAGAAGAAGACTTGCACTGAAAACGAAAGTGCGTAGACTGTGGACTGTGTTAATTGAGCGAGATCGAAGAGAGGCGGGCCTAGCGGCGGCGGCGGCGGTGCAATCTGGCGCTATAGGGCGTTGCCATTCACTTGTCGCGTCCGGCAAAGATGGCGGTGTGGTCGAGCCTTACGGAAGCCTGTGCGCCTTGATCGCAGTTGACCTCGAGTCTAAAAGGTCTGTCTAGTCCAGGCTGGTCAAACGTTCCAGAGATGGTATTGTGCTCGATAAAGTACGTCTCGTCCGGTCCGTTATCGGGACTGGCGGCGTCGATGACGATATCGTCCGAGTAGGCGATACCGTTCATGGTTGTGCGAAGTCGACAAACCGCATCGGGCGTGGATGCAGAGCGGGAAAAGGAGGATACGAAGTGAACAAATCCAGGACTGATGCCGTACGGCTCGACACCGTCGACTGGGTAGACGTTGTAGTTTTGGTAAATCGCTGATAGACCTCCGCTAGGCGCGGTCAAAAGTCTGCATGCAGGGGGCCACAGGTCCGGAATCTGCGTCAGCAGGAAGCACAATCATCGCACGCGGACTACTATTTTCGAGCGACGTTCCGTCGGTGAAGAGAGACTACTCACGCGTAGTAATTGTTCTTCTGGTTGACCGTGTAGACGGGATAGCCAGCGTCGGTGAATTGGACATTGCCTTCTGTGCTCCAATACGCTCCAGGATTGGCGTACTCTCCAAATTTGGCATTCATGATGAGGTTTCCGACGTTGTTGATGTTGTTTGGATGTCCACCCTGCAGGTCCTGTACGTAGCTGAGAGCATCGACATCGAACGTAGCCGTTGTGACGCTGTTGCAAAATGTAAAGATTTCAATGCTATTGATCGTCGGCTCGCTCTGCAACAGCTTGTTGTACTCTGTCCAGCCAGTTTGATTCACTGCAGCGTAAAAAAAGTCGGGCTCTGCAGCTGCTTCGGCCAACCCATTGATGGCTGGTGCGATGTAGCAAAATGGTCGACTTGTGCTGCCTGACAGCGCACGGACGCGATATTGAAATTTGACTTGATAAGAATTTGTGATTGCCCGCTTTACGCTCGTACTTTGTCCAAGACTTGCAGTGACGCCTTGAGCAGACTTCAGGATGGCGTAGTACGTGCCATCGTACGCTGCGCCTGGAGCAGAGCCGATGCTCACGTCGCCCTTGGTGGTGTAGGCAGAGAGCGTGCCGTCTTCAAAGCTCGGATTGCTCACTCGGTTGCCAGCTACAATCACCGGCGGGTTGGTGGGCGCCGTTGTTCCTGCACCGCACTTGCCGTTTGTGCACTTGCCGCTAGTGCAGCCGTTCTGTGCGAGTGGTGGAGTGCGATCCAAGTCGATATTTGCCTGACTTTTGAAACTCAGTGACGCCGTCCACATCGGACCTGTACTCACGTCTTTATAGCACGCTTCTCCATCAGCGAGCTTGGCTGCACACTTTGAGCGACCGCAGTAGCCCGAGGCGCAAGCGGCGCTCGTGGAGCACTTGGAGCCGACAGGGAGCAGCGTTGGAGTCGAGGTGGCCGCACAGCGAGACTTGACGCACTTGCCCGAGATGCACTATGGGGAGTGTTCAAGACCAAAGGCATCGTCGCGTCAGTCAGGGCCACAGCAGCTTGTTCATCACAATCGGGCAGCTCGTTCACAGACTCACGCCATTGTTCTTGTAGCAAGGACCTCCGACGTCTCGTTTGGCAGAGCAGGATCCCCGTTTGCAGTACAGACCCGTCTTGCATTGCGGCGAAGCGGAGCAGCGCTTGCCAACGCCAGCATTTCCGCGAGCCATCAGCAGCCCATCCTCCGTGGCAGGAATGGCGGATGCTGTGCGCAGCAGAGCCAAGCTGCACACGAGCGAGGCGAGGAGGAGACGAAGATCAAACGTGGAGCGCATGTTGTTGGTGTTCGAAGGAGGCGAGGCAGAATGTTACGGCATGGTGAGGCGGGGCAGCCGGGAATGGACGAGGGAGAGGTGTGCGTATACTCCATCCAAGACTTCCGATGATGCCCTCCTTTTATGTGCTCCAACTTCGCTATTCCTGAGATGTGCCGTGTCTTGTCCAGGGGCCTCACACCTTCCTATGTGCTGTGCTTCGCGCCCCGCCAGATGACGGCCCAAGCCCTGCGGTCGGATCGCAAAGCAACAGCCACACAAAAGGGTCCCACGCTATCCGTTGGCATGATCTCCAGCAGAATAAAGCGGAACGGAGATTGCTCACCGACACAGACGGGGACATGAGCTGCGGCAAGACAGCCTCAAGATGCACTCATCAGACTTGACAGTCCGCGGTCGAGGTCTTGTGTCACTCGGAATGCTCGAAGCACATCTTCAGGGGTGCTACTTGGTCTCTTTTTCAAAGTCCGACTTCTAAGTGTACCCGGTACCGCAACCTCTCGCTTCCGGAAAATCACAATGCTGCAGGGCTATATATACGAGGGAGGCATTGGCAGGATGGCGTCGTCGGAAGCCTATATTCTCGATATGCTTAGGACGCGTCCATCGTTATTACATGACCATGCAAGCCCGCAATGCGCTCCGCGCGTCTGCATGGAGAGTCAGGACGAACGCATCCATCGTTCATGAAACACATGTCTTGTTCCATCAGCAAGCGTGCAGTCCCGAGACATGCACCATTCACTCCCGACTCACGACTCTGACACCCTCCGGCACGTCGTTCGCTCAATCGCCATCATGCAAGACTCAGCCAATTGGCTGATCTACAATTAAACCATCGACCTTTTCATGCCCCTGCAGGCTGCATGCAAAGGGCGACCAACACGCGCCTGCTTGGGTCTACCCGACGCGTGTGGCTTGTAAATCTGCACGTCAATCGTGAATTAGCAGCACCATGCATGCAGTCACAGTCCACAGCAGTGTGAGTGTAGTCAGAGTCGTGCGTGGCTGTCAGCTTCGGCCCCATCCGCACCCGCGCGTCGGGCCCGAGATCCGCACCTTCACACCGACATTGATCCCGCTGCAGAGGCGAGACCGAAAAAGGAGCCTGGCAGTCTGACGCCCATAGAGCGGGATCAGATATGTGGCCCCACATTCTGTGCATGACTTTTCACCGCAATGCACTTCAGAGCAAGCGAGCGAAAGAACCAGCGCTGGCTCGTGACTCGTTGCGGGCACCTTACCTAGCGAATGCGCGCACAGCTTCATCATCTCGTGGCGTGGGGACCAGGCTACGTTCCCTTCGAAGCAACACCGTCGATCGGCTTTTGGGCAAACGTGAGTGGAGAGAGTACATTTTACATGGCGTGACCAACGAAGCGGCCACTTCCGTTCGAGGCGATCGGAATGGTGGGATGGGTGTATTGTGTACCTTGTCCAGCAACTGCAGAACCAGAAGGGGAGATGCTCCTCATCTCGCTCGTCGATGGCGAGCCGGGGCTGAGATCGCCGTTGCCGTTGCCATTGGTGCTCTGCGCCTGCGATGCAGGCACGGAGCCCAGCCTGGCCGCACATCCACCTTGGCCACCATCAGATCGCAAGTGGCGACGTAGCGCATCTATCCGAGCAAAGTTTTTGCCGCAACTCTCGCACGTGTGCGCCTTGATGCCCGAGTGCAGTCGTTCGTGCCTGGAAAGGTCGAAGTGCCTTGCAAAATTCTTGCCGCACTCTCGGCACTTGAACGGCTTGTCTCCTGTGTGCGACCGCAAGTGTCCGTTCAGATTGAATTTCCTGGTAAAGGAGGAATTGCAGCCTGGCACGGGACAATAGTGTATAGCTGCATTTGTGCGGCGACTGGCGCTGGCCGCTTGAGTCGCACTCGTGGTCACCGTCTGGATGGGTGGCATAACACCATCCGGTGGCAGTTGAGGCGGGGGAACCGAAGAAGACGACGCATATGCGTTGGCGGAAGCTGCAGAAGGCGGCGTGCTGAGGGAGCTGTACTGCGGCAGGGCCGTTTGAGAATACATCGAGTAGCCCAGCGGATGCGGAGGAGCAGTAGATGGCGACACGTTCGATGGCAGCTGGCCACCCGGTGAATTCCCGCCGCGAAAACCCATCATATGGTAGGATGATCCGGGTACACCTGCGGCAAGCGAGCCAGGCGTGTAGACGGCAGGCATACCAGGCAAGCGGGGATTGAAGCTTCCCAAAGGTCTTTCGGGCGAGCCGCCTGGCTCCATGCTGACACTGCCGGTGCTCGAATTGCTCGTGTTGGACTCCCAAGAAGGATGACGATCATGACTGACGCGGTACGCGTTGCCAGCGGCACCACCTCGTGCGCCGACTCCAGCATAATAGGCTGCGCTAGGTGGACCGCCGATGGACGAGTTCAGACTAGGCGGGGCCAGCGAACCATCTGGTGCCGTAACGCGCGCGAGGTACTCTCCTGGCTCGCCGATCTTCCCTCTTGCCATGTCCGATAGATCCTCGCTGCCCGCTCCACGTCTATGGCTTCTTTTAGGGTCCCGTGCAGATTGTGAGCGCCGCAAGGAGCTCATATTGTCGCCGAAGCTAGTCGCGACTGGAGAGGGCTTGGACTGCCAAGCAAAGAGAGCGGGCCCTCCAATGGGCGCGGAAAGTCCGGCCAAAGGCAGCGGGCGATGCGACGACGCGGTCCCGCTACTTCCTGCTCTTGCGTGATATGGTGATCTTGCGTTCGATTCCCTGCGGCTAGCCATGTCGCGCCTGACCGGTCCAACACCACCGGCTGAAGACAACTGATCGCTTGGAGATGCGCTGACGCTAGCTGGATTTTGCTGCCCTTGTGCCGGAGAGACCGAAAACTGAGAGTCTACAGCCATCGCAGCGTCGTCTGAGCGCTGCAGCATGTGCGGCTCCAAGGTCGGCGCAAACTCGACCGCTACCGGCGGTGCTTGCGAAGAAGATGACGATGTCCTTGGCGCCGCAGCTACCTGTGCTGCGAGATCTCTGGCAGCCCTGACCTTGGCAGTCTGAGTGGCCCAGTCCACTCCGGCAGTCATTGCAGTGGGTGTCTTGTCTGTTACACCGCCAGGAATAACGCTGAATAGAGACGCCCCAGCTCCAGGACCAGTCACAGGTGATCGGGGCCCCACATCCGAGTTTGACCGCCTTCTCCAAGCAGTCATACCAGTACCCGTCGGCGAGTCGACTCCCGATCCTTTGGCAGACAAGAAGCCCATGTCCACATCCAGCTTGAGAAATTTGCGTAATTTTTCGTACGAGTCTTGACGAGCGGGAGGCAGACCTGCGTTGACCGAAAGCGTGTTCGAGCTTCCATCCTTGTCAGAATGGGTCTGTGAAGGCATCGCGCCTGACAAGGAGCTCATAGATGCTTGCGACACATTGCTGTACTCGACAGGAACATTTGCTCGTCGTTTGGAGGTGTCAATCTGGAGGGCAGCAGGCCATTCTGCAAAACCAGCCAGAGTGGCGTTCTGGACCGGCGCGGTCGGTATAGAGCCCGTCGAAATGGCCCGCCCATGTCCTGACAGGTGTCCATCTCCAAATGCTAGATCACTATTCGCCCGCATTGGTTGACTAGTGAAATTGAAAGGATTCGCATGCTGCGTTTGCTGCTGACCACTTTGGTCCTGCTGCATCAGGTCGCTGCCTTCAAGTGCCGTATCGTTGATACTCAGGGTTGGCACCTGGGGCGTCTCACCTCTGGTGTGAATGTCCTGCATGACGTGCTGGCCTGCTTCAAATTGAGGTGCAGCAGTTTCCTCGTCTTCCTCAAAGACTGGTTCAAATATTTGCTCAGCGGGAGCTTGTACCTCTCCACTATTTGCGTCTTGCAATGATATCCTTTGGCCGAGGCTTTGCAACCAGGCTTCCTCGGCTTGAGTGAGACCAGTTCCTGACGCGCTCCCGTGAGGCCCAGATCCAAGGTTCGACGCTCCAGCTGGCTGTGAGAGGGACGGCGAGGCGTTGTTGAGCAAGGGCGAAACGATTGGTGATATGGCGCTGGTTGCCTGCTCGGACTGCTGAAGAGAGGACTGCAAGTCGTGTGCAGAGGGACCGGAATGCAGCAGCGAGAATTGTTGAGAGTGGGCCGGAGCCGAGAAAGGTTGCTGGGATGTGCTAGTTGGAATACTATTGCTTGCCCAGGGCAGCTGGTCTAGGCCAAAGAGGTTGGAGTAGCTATCGACCGTGTCCGGGTCGTAGGCCAAGTCACCAGTAGCCCCAACCTGCCCAGCGGCGATGGCTGCTAAAAGATCTGACTGGGACGCAAAGTCGATGTCCGCGTTTGAATCTGCGTATGAAGGCGTGTACTGGCTCAACTGATCGGCTTGCTGATCCCTTTCAGACCTTTCGAGACTCGCAGAAAAAATGTGTGTGGGTCAGGCTTGCTAGGATCTAAGTATGAGGCCGACAAAGCGGTGAAGACTCACCCTCCTTGGTACTGATCGGCGCCGAGCTGCTGAAAGCTTGAAGGCGCAACCTCCCCTGCTTCACTGTATTCCCACCCCTGACTGACGGATGCGGTGTTGTTCCAATGAGCTTCTGGTGATGTCAAATCTCCTGCGTTCTGTTCCGCGGAGGCTGCTGGCAAATCGCCCGATACAAAAGATGTGGACGGCGAATGAGAAGACTTGCTTTGGAAGGCGGGCTGCATCGACGCAAGAGGCTGGCGGCGAGCTCTTCAGCAGGTCTCCCCGGAAGAAGGTGTATGCGGATGGTCCAGAATCGCAAGGATGGGAAAGAGTGCGCCGTAGAGATCGCTGGCAAATCGAAGTGATGTTAGGATGATAGGCAGAGAAAAAGAACGATTGGTGCTAGAGTCGCAATGAAGAGGCATAGGACTCTGACTACATGGTGCACTTACTTTGGCGCGACCACGTGCGGTCGAAGAGATGTCTGCTGCTGTGGACGTAAGCTGCGAGGGCGAGGCGGGTGCAAGATTTTACTGAATGCAGCAACGATGGGCAAGTAGTGAAGGATCAGGATTAGTGAGGGCAGTGAGAGTATTCTTGAGCCGAGGAGAGTCGAGAAGGTTGATCCGTCGATCCAATGGAGACTAGCGCACAAGCTCGAAGTGGCTGTGCTGGGCAAAGATAGAGCGACGATCGCGCTCAAGATCGATGACTGATCGTGAAAGAAGCCTTTGTGCACATGGCTCTGATCCGAAAGCAAGCCCCTCGCTGAGCAAAGCCAATGTTGGATGAAGATCTCAAGCTCACAAACGTTTGCGTCTTCGCAGGGAGGAACGGTGCGGGTCGTCACGAGCGAATACCGCGAGACTTTTGGGTTATTATGGTAGGGGTATCCCAAAGGGCAGAGACCCAAAAGAGGCGGTGCAAAAGTCTTTTGGCAGCAGCGCACGACTTGCGCGCAGCAGCCGCGCGGGTCAAATCGAGCATTTAGTCAGTCACGAGTCGCGCGAGGTTAGCGGCCACGGCGTCGTGAAAATCGCCTGCGTATTCTGGCTGCAGCGCGCCTGTTAGCTCGCTCGCACGAGTCAAGAACGCCAGAGCGCGCGCGTCCGCGCGCGCCCGGTCGCGCAGCCGACTGCTGCATGATGTCTGCATGCAACTGCGCTGATGCAGCACAAGTGCGACTGCTGCATGGATGCCTGCGACCGAGCTGGTGACTCTCGCTGCGCCTGTATTTCTTATTCCTGCCACGCTTCCTTCACGACCCTCACCGGCCGCAGGCTCCGCACCTACAGTATAGGGCCAAATCGATTTGATCGCAGCAGCGGGCATGTGCGGTGACCCGGCCATGGCCGGGTAGGATAGGCTGGAAGGCGCGAAGCCGTGAGCCGAAGCCGAAGCCACGGACGGCCATGCTGCACAGCCTTGCGACGAGAAACACTCTCAGCACGCACTCACATCCAAATCATAGAAGACGTGTGTGTTCCTACGCTGTGCCGTGGCTCGTTACAAGTTGAAAGACATGCACTCGATCCCATCATCATGACTGGGACCACACGTGTTGGACGGCAACCCATGCCAAGACGCCTCATGGCGCAATAGAGGGGCGACCGCAACGCGAGAGCCGAGAGTCATTGTTTAAGCCAAGACATCCGACGAGCGCACGTCTGGGAGTGAAGGGGCATAGCGTCAAATCACGAACGCACCTAGACCAAGAAACGATCAATTCCGTTGTGGGAGTAGATGGGAGCGTCTATTTTACATGATGTACAACAGCACGAGCGATGATTTGACGAGGTCGCTACGGTCAGGAAAGATGGAAGGAGGGGAGTCCAAGGTTTTTTATTCATTTCATGAAGAGCGCAGGAAGTTTTCGCACTGAACCTATCAGATCTTGCTTGTTCGGGAAGACCATGCGGGAAAAACAGCTAGCGGCGTGAAGCCGGCCGATGCCTCGGACGATGGCCTCATGTTCTCAACAGCGTCAAGCGCTCCAGGGCGGACACGACTTGGCTAGCGCTGGGTCGTCTGGCAGGGTCGAAGGCCAACATCTGTTCCAAGAGAGCGCGAGCGCCATCTGGCAAACGGCCTCCGCCGGGCAGCAGGAGGGCTGGCGTACCATCATTGTAAGGGCGCGTGTCTTCTTCAAGTACCTCCTCATCGTCCACCTGCAAGTTCTGTCCATCAGCTCCAAATTCAGGTGTCTGATACGATGCAGAAAGCGGCGACCGTGGCAGCACCAGAGCACTAGCACCCGAAGCGCTACGTGCTCTGCCCTCGACGCTTGAACCTGCCTCTTGCGCTATTGAGCTGACGTCTTGTCCGGCGCGATGCGCATGCTGCGCGAATGCAGCAGAGAGGGCTGATCTGAGTCCGGCATGTAGAGATCCGGTATTGTTGCTAGACAGCCGGTGGATGGAAACTTGAGGCGACTGCGGAGGCGATAGCAGGCCATTGGAGCCAGTGGGCGCTTTCTTGACAGGAATTGATGAGCGGAGAGGCCCAGACGTAGGCTGCATGACGAAGGTGTCATCTTCTACTGTGGAATTCGCGGCGCCGTAGGATGTGGCCCGACGGAAATTTGCCACGGGCCGCACGGGACGGCACGCGACCTGTGCGGCAGATTGGACGTTGCTCGCAGTTGAGTTTTCGGGACCTACTTGTGCATGAGGGTGCTTGGAAGCCAAATGCGCTTTGCCCAGGGAAGCTGTGCGATGATGTTGAGCGGCGGCGACGATGGTACCATTCCGGCTGGGCTCCAACTCGGCTGCTCCCTTGAAGATCACATGATCGGTTGGCAAGACGCCAATCAAGGGAGCGTCGCTCAACAGCATGTTGACGGCTCTGAGTGGAACGGTGCGGCGGCCGTCTTCCAATAAGATATTGCTGCTGACGCTGTCGATACTTTCCATGCTCGCTTCGCGCCGCAAAGAGTGGCTTTGCGGCGTATAGCTAGCGATATTCGCAACGGTTTCGGATGCCGACTGTCGCGCGGCGCGGCGATTCCGACCACGCAAGCTGCTGTTCCGACTCGCAGCATTGCTTCCTGCTACGCTGCCATTGTATCCACCGGCGACGTGGATCCTAGCGACGCGATCGTTTTCTTCGCTCTCAAAGAACGCGCGCTTCCGGTACAGCATATCGATCATCGATCTGCTCTTGGCGAGTGGAGCGACTCCGGTTGCGAGCGCATAGAGGACTGCTCCCATGCTCCAAATATCTACAGGATAGGAGAATCCGTTTCGGCTGGAGCTTGATGCTCCCCGCGTAAGCTCGGGCGCACCGTACGCGGGCGTGCCTAGCCCAGCTCCGTCAAGCAGCGGAGTGCCTGCACTTGGGAAGACTGCGGAGTTGAAGTCACACAGCTTTACGTCCAAGCCTTCAGAAAGCTGATTCATCCACAGGTGAGGAAAGACTGGAACGTAAGCTCAGGCTCCGCTTCCCATCAAATGGCTGACGACATACCAATATATTTTCTGGCTTGATGTCCACATGCACACACCCTCGAGCGTGCATCCACTGGACCGTCCGTGCCAGCTGCAAGGCCCAGGTTGACCATTGGCGCAGGTCCACGCCTTCTGGGTGCTTCCTAGAGAAAGTGGCCAGCGAAATAGGCAGTAGCTCGAGCAAGATCAAAAGACGTGGGGGATCTGCAGAATATGAGCTGGACTGCGGGCGATCCGTTGAAATGTTACGGCGGGTGTCCAGTCCACCGGATGTGGACGGGCTCCTCGACATCGACCTGCCGTTTCCAGCGTCATCAGGACCAGCGACTCGGAGCATTGGAGGCTCTATGGTGTTTCTTTCACTGTCCTGTATAGGCTGTGAACCAAGGCGACGGTGAATCTTGCTAGATGACTCCGGCCGCTCAACGCGAGGGGCGAGGGAATCGGGAGAAATAGCAGTACGAGGTAGGGCCGAGGAGATGGATCGGCCGTGATAGAAATTGCTTTGCTGCGATTCGGTGGAGGAGGGAACGTCCATCGAGGTGCAAGTTTCGGCCCACGACCCCGAATTTGCACCCGGCTGAGGGCTTGTTGCCGCCAATTCTACCTCGTCTCTAACGTCGATGAGCCGCACAACGTTGGGATGATATCCCAATCGTCGTAGTGCAAAAGCTTCGTCAAGGCCGAGCAACTGGCTCTGGCGATCCGCATGTAGTCGCTTAACAGCGCAAAGTCTCCAGTCGCTTGTTCCATCGTCGTCGTGCTCGTCATCACTGTCAGTGGCAGCGTGTGGACGGCAGTGGCTCGGTCGACGAGTCGAGTGCTTGGTGCGATAAGAGCCAAGGAATACATTGCAGTGCCTGCCCTCGCCCAAGAGAAAGTCTTTGTCAGGACATAGACGAAAGTCAAGGTCCTTGCTTGCACGTATCCTGTCGCGCTCTCGTTCTCGCTCCTCTGTGCTGCTTCTGCCATATGCCGGCCGTTCAGAGGTGCTGGTTGCCGGAGAGAATGCCGCCTCTCTGAGCCCCTCTTCGGTATCCTCGCAGCTGTCCCGTATTGAGTTCGGTGCAACAAGAGGTAGTGCAGGGGCACGCGCGGGCAGAGGAGATCGTGAAGGCGACAGCGGCGTAAGCACAGTCTCGACAGAAGGACTGTCGAAGAACAGGCTGTTTCGACTTTTCACACTAGCTGGAGAGTCTCCTATTCCTGGCTCGGCAGACTTTCGCGGAAGCTTTGGAGCAGGTGCGAGACGTGGACTCGGGTGCGAGAAGATATCGTTTCGCGAGGGAGAGGTGGCGGTAGCTAGCTTCAGAGCTGTAGACGTGGAAGGACTCTTTGATGCCAATAGCTCCCCCTCGCCCGGTCGCGCATCCGCAAGATCGGATGCGATTCGGGGCTGATTGGAGATGCCGCAAGTCCTCAAATTGCCGTAATCAGGCGGTGTTGGTGGCGGCGAGTCCAGCGTAGGTCTGTAAGGCGAAGGAGGCGAGGTGGAAGACGACCTGGCAGAGCCAGCCGAAGACGAAGGTGGGTAGACAGAGCCTGACTCTGCTGACGTCTGTGGCCTCCGACTAGTCGTGCGTAGAGGCCACGGTCCCCATGAGGAGCCAAACTCTCGCTGCCGAGCTCCGAGTTGCCGTGATGCCATCGTTGTGCTTTCGCCGCCTTCTCCCGTCTCACTCGCGCCTGTGGTGTTGAAGGCCTTGACAGCGTGTATGCTCTCGTCGTCGAGCATCACAAAGCCACCTCTCTCAATGCCATCGTGCCCGCGCATCTTCGTACTTTTGCTTATTTGTTGGTGATTGCTTGTATGTGTGCTCCGAGCTCTTCAGAAGCAGGCTAAGGCTGTGGAACAGTCGTGCTTAAAACCCCTCCAACCGTCCGAATTGCCATTTGCCGAGCACTGCAGCAAGAACTCCAAGTTGAAAGCTGAGGCTTGGCAGATTCGTGGGTCGCTCGACTGCAGCAAAGACGTTGCACAGCCGATCGAGCCCTCCAGGAGGTAGCTCAGTACGGAACGCAAGTTGGCGGATTGGGAGCAAAGCCAAGACTATTAGCAACGCTTCATATAGTCAAGTGGGACGTGCCTTTGGAGCTCTCGAGTGCTAATCAAGAATGGCCGCTGCGCCACATCGCGGTAGTAGCCGTTAGGCGCCGGGTGCAATTCGCCGGAATCCTGTGATGAGTACGTATATGCTGTATCGCGGCGGATATCAACGAAGTAGGGCTAACGTGGCGTTGTGAAGGAGGCAAGAAGCGGTGACCCGCGCCCCGGGGGCGGACGAGGAGGATAGATGGCGTGGATGATCTAATGAGGTCAGCCCCATCCACGATCACTGACCAAATGAGACCGGCGGCAGCCGAGTCACGGCAAGGCCGGGAGCATTTCAATCTACGATTGAGCTGAATCCAGATTTGAATTCTTGATTTCAGTCCCAACCTCAAATCGCCAACTGCATGCGTAGCGTCAGTCAGCGGCAAAATGCGAGCGCGCGCGCGATGCAAACAGCATGCAGCGCGGTCTGTCTATAGTCATCATGAGTTGTCGTGATCGAGTAATAGCTACCCAACAACTCCTCATCTGCGGTAAATAGCTGTAGAGGTACCGTACATGCATCAGCTGTGCACCGCGTCGTCATAGCCGCGGCCTGCCCAAACGGGGGCGTGGGTACTCGTGGGATGATAAGGGCACAGCATCGATTGATAGTGATTCACGACTCGTGACTCACTCAAGACTGCGACTCACACTGCCGACGACTCGTGCGTGGTCTCCCTCGAATAGCATTGCGAGCTGAAGCAGTCTCAACGGCCATGCTTACGGGCAGCGCACCGCCTGAGTAGACCTTGACGCCTAACACGTTCCCAACACCCATCCTCGAGCCATCCACGATCCGTAATTCGTGCTGCGCTGCGTCCAGCATGAAATGAGCGAGCGCGCCCCACTCCCGGATTCGGAGTACGGAGGAAGAAGTGTCTCTGCCTCCGTGCATTGCGCGATTTAAAATCATGAATAATCACGAATGAAGAAGAGAATTCAAAGCCGACTGCACGACTCTAACCCGCTCCCAGCGGCAGCAGCGCAGCGGACCCTTATATAATGTATATTCATGCAGCTGCAGCTGCGCTGCCATACACTTCTCTACTTCCATGCCGTTGCGTACGTGAGCAGGTTCGTGGTGCATGACGACACACGGCATGCGCGCCACCTTTCTCTCCCGCCGCTTTCGGTGATGAAAGTGACGGGGTCGTGAGTCTGATGAGTGCATGCTGGTGATGACCGAGAGCAAGCCGAACGGAGCGTCAGTCAAGAGTCAAGTTGTGTCTGGAGCCACAGTTGGGAGTCACGTGGTGTGCATACATATCTCACAAGGCAAGAAGAAGTCAAAGTCAAGAGTCTTTTTGAGTCTTGAGTGATTACGACCTGCGACTCTGTTTCGGCTTCGCTAGACTCACCATTCACTCATTCTTGACTGACGACTCGAGGCTCATTCATTGTAGCGTGATGTCGATCTGCTCGGCTCGCACAAGCGACCTGCATCGCAAGTCGAACAGAAACACAGGTCAGTAGTAGTTCAGTGGAACAGAAAGACAAGGCACCTTCATCTGCGTGGTCATTGGTCACGCAACTACAACAATGCTCTACAACACTCCGGCTGCATCTGTCAAGGCCAGACCGAGCGTCATGGTCAAGGGAGCGTGCGATACTTCACGAGGTGTGCGCACCGGGCACAGCCCGCCGTGAAGATGTACAGAAAGACAACCGCCTGAGGACGAGCCTCATCGCGTGCCTGTGCCTCATCGAGCAGTCATAAATCTCCGAAGGTGAGCTTTGTCTGCTCAATCGACCTTCATCAGATGACAGCGAAAGCGCCTGACGAGACTGAGGTCATTGAGAGAGACGAGGGCTTTTTACTAAGCTTGCACACCCATCCCACTTTGACTGTGCAAGTTATGGGCCAGCCGTTGCCAGAGACACTCGTGACTGATGAGACTGATGCTGGCTGCGCAGTACGATTGGCACACAGGGATCTAGGACTCCATGCATGCGCTCGCGCCCGTGTGAAGATGCAGTACACACCTCCTCGGATGGGCGCAGAGGGCCAAAGCAGGGTCAGATAGGCGCGCTTGAAAGAGTAGCCCAGTGAGACGTTTCACGTCTTGAGCTCTATGCGAGCCTTGATAGAACAAGGCTGTATTCCCGTAAGCGCCGCAGAGTCGTTGCGAGTGCGCGTGGTCCAGTCTGGGCACGGATGATGCTGGCTGTGCGTACACTTACCCCACCGACCGCGATTCACGCTCGAGCCCGCTCGACCCCCTCAAAAACACCACCGACCATGCAAGCTAATGCAATCTCGAGGAATTGTGACGAGAGCCTAGCCAAATCGTATTGCATGGCAGTGATGCGTGGGGTCATAGAATGACGGAAGTACAAGGTGTTCGGCATGGCTGCCGCAGGTGCGGGTCAGGCGATTTTGGTGCGAGGCAATCTAACTTCTAGGCTTCTCCTTCTTCTCCTTGAACAAAGCCAAGAGAGAGACACCGGACACCTTGACGACCTGTGGGAATGCACAGAAATCGACGTGGAGTCAGAATCTGCGCGAGACATTTATTTTACCCATGCCACCGCAAGCGAGACTGTATGTGTACCCGCCTCCGCTGATTGTCAAGCCAGTCGCTAGAAGCTCACCTTGAAACGGACACCGGGAATGTCACCCTTCGCCTTTCCCTTGCGACCGAAACCAGAGATCAGAACCTCGTCGTTCTCATCGATGAAGTTCAAGCAACCATCGTTGGGGACGAAAGCAGCCACACGCTTTCCGTTCTTGATGAGCTGAATACGAACGCACTTTCGAATGGCGGAGTTGGGCTGCTTGGCTTCGACACCAACCTTCTCGAGCACGATGCCCTTGGCCTGAGATGAACCTCCTGTGGGCGAGGACTTGTAGAAGTTTCCGAGCATGCGCTTGTTGTAGTGCGCATCAGCCTACAAGGGAAGAAATTGTTCCACAGTGTCAGGGAAAGGTCGCCGCGTCTTTCGAAAAGATCGGGCGACGGGAAGAACTCACCCATTTGTTGTCCTTGCGGATCGTGCGCAGCTTGCGCGCGGCGTTCAGTCCACGAGGCTTGGCCATTTTGACTAGTCTGCAGCAGATGGTCGTTCGAGGTCAGCTTCTGAGCTTGATCAATCCTTGGGCTGCGGCTCGGTCACAGATGCCATCTGCTAGGCCTAACGATGCAGGGCCCGTGGTCATTGTTGACAACTGGGTGCTCGAAGTTGCGACCCTGGGCCATCTCCATCTCGGCCCCACATGGATGTCCCCAAACGATTGATACTCCTATACTTGGCGCAGAGTAGCACCAAGCCCAGCCTGACGCTTCGCTCGTGCTCTCGTGCTCTCAACCATATCGCTTCCGAAGGTCTAAGCTCAAAGCAACCCTTGCAGCCGCGCATCCGCCTGCCTCCCCGTCCTTCCATGCTGGTTGTACGCGTCTCTCGCTGTCTCTGCCCCAGACCCACAGGTGCCGTTTTACGAAACACTAGCAGAGCCAGCAATGCGCCAGTGAAGAGATCCGGATGCTTACCTTGAGGTTTAGAGGTGCTGGGTTGTAGAGAGCGGGTGCTGGTAGGGAAAGAGCCTACTTGCTTGTGACTACGACCGCAAGGCGGTTGGGTTTGGCCCTGACTGGCTTTCTCGGACGCGCGCCTTCCTGCGAGACGCTGGTTCGAGCTGCGACCACGTGTTTGACCACGTGGCTGCGGCTCAAGAGCTCCAGCCGCGCGCGCGCTCGCGCGGACGCGCGCTGTGGGTCCTGAATTTGGCTGCAGAGCGCACCGCAGCTGCAGTCACAAGTCCAGAAGCGGCTCTCATCAGAAGGACGGGCTTTGACATCACGAGAGTCTGAGTATACATGACATAGGGAAGCGCACATCGTCACACAGCACTCTCATCCCCATCAGTTTCACCCCACATCAACAACACCTATTTGTGAGTATATTCGCTCATATCTCAAGACGGCATTGCGCAGCACAGCAGCTTGTCCGATTTGGCAATGCCAGTCTAGTGTCTTTCAGCGTGGACTCGAAGCTCTGCACTTGCTTCGACGCCCATCAGCGTGTAGGCCGTCGAGAAGGGCGAACCCGTATGCACTCTCCCGGCCATGCTGAGGGAATCGGCGAATAGTTGGGCGGGATCGGCAGATGCTGGAAACGGGATGAACGGGAGGAAGACAGGCGCGATGGGAAGTGACTGCTCGGGCTATCCCCCATTGTAGCCACTAACCTGCTTGGGTGTTGTTCGGCAGGGAGGCCCCTTAGATGCTTCGCTAGCTGTCTGCAGCTCTGACGCCCACATCCGCGTAATCTTTGGCCACCTTCCGTGAATAAGTCTGCTTACACGAGCCTGCCCCCCTGTTTGCTTTGGTAGCTCAAGATGCCGAAGATTTACAAGCCAGGCAAGGTCGCCGTCGTCCTCCAGGGCCGTTTCGCCGGCAAGAAGGTGAGCATCCTAGCCATTTCCAATTATGTGCAGCTAGCTGATCATGGCCCGTTCCATGCAGGTCGTTGTCATCAAGCAATACGACGAAGGAACCCGCGAGCACCCTTTCCCTCACGCAATCGTTGCCGGCATCGAGCGTGAGCCTCGCAAAGTGACCAAGGGCATGGGCGCAAAGAAGTTGGCACAGAGGAGCAAGGTCAAACCTTTCGTCAAGGTGAGCACAGAAGACGCGTGAATCGAAGGGGGTCCGAGAGATTTGGAGCGAGGTAGGACACGGTAGTCAGCACGCGTTGCAGTGAGGATCAGACAGTGGACGAGGACATAACAAAGCACGAGTCTGGCGTATGTTGTGGCCAACCACCAGCTGCTGGCGTCGACGGAAAGGCCAAGATGAACTCGGTTGCAGACTTTGACAGAAGCAGGTAGCGTGGGCCAGATTGCTAACGACCATCGATCTGCCACTTTTGTCAGGCTTTCAACTACCACCACTTGCTACCTACTCGTTACGCGCTTGAGCTGGAGGGTCTTAAGGGCACAGTGTCCCCAGAGACTTTGAGGGAGCCATCGCAAAAGGAGGATGCCAAGAAGGTCGTGAAGAAGCTGTTCGAGGAACGATACGCATCTGGCAAGAGCCGCTACTTCTTCCAAGCGCTGCGCTTCTAAGCAGCTTTTCGGAGCGCGTCGTCTCTTTGGTTTCGTCATTCAAGCACCGCACTATGACGCGAGTCTTTCGATGCTCGCCTACCTTCCGCGTCACCCCCTCCTTGCGAACATCGCGACTTTCTGGCGTGTGAGCCGCGATGCTGTACACATGCATTCACCCACACTCACGCTGAGCGGGCCGACAGCCTGACTTGTCAAGTCACTGCCATGACTCCCTCCACCCACAAAATTGTAGTCGCAGACTGCTCTTTCAAGCATACATGCATTTCTCGACGTCTTTGATCCGCAGAATTCTGATCGCCCACCAGCGAGGTGCTCAAGTTGGACGAGCCATGCACTCTCCGTGCATCGCTCTGAGCAGCGCACGCCCACTCGGTTGTGAGCAGTGCTAATCGATTTTGCGCACTCGTGTCGAATTAGGCATTCTGCTGGGATAGCGCATGGCATGTGGGGTCGAGGTTTTGCTCGCCGACAAGCCCACTGTGCGAGCCGAACTCGAAGTGACGAAGCAGATGACGAGACAGCCGCCACTGTCCGGAGGTGGCAGCAACCCCACCGAATAGAATCGAGAATGAGAGGCTAGTTGCGAAGAGTGAGAGCCCTGAGACTTGGTCTCTACAGGAGAAACTTCATCTCTGCAGTTGCGCTTCGCTTTGCCTTATCCAGACTCAAGCAAAGCTGCATGTCGAAGCTGCGGATGGTCTTGCAGCAGCTCCGCGACGAGCCTGATGAGCGACATTTGTCTAGCTAGCTGGATGGGAAAGCCGGCGACCTTGCACGCACGCCGAGCTGCGGTGGATTGAGAGAGAGAGAGAGAGAGCTAACGCTCATCTAAGGTACATGCGGATTCCAACACGCGGCGCGCGTGTTTGACGCGTAAATTGACCGAGTGACGCGCTTTCCACAGGGACGATTTCTCGCTGTGCGAACATTCGGAGTGGCGCTTAGCTAACAACACCGAGTTGCGGCAACGACAGCCATCATCCCGACATCTTCATGCCTGATTGACACACCCAGCACTTCGCGATACGATTGCCAGCTCGACCAGCAGCAGGCATCGCGGCACGCTACTGACCCAGCGCCGTGGGCCGCAGTGTTGAGTAGCATCAAAGGTGTCCTGCCTAGGCTGAGACCCTAGCATCCGTGCGCAACAGGCCAGAGTAGAAGCCTCTTACAATGGCCAAAGTGGAAGGGCTGTTCTTCGAGGACAGCAGCGATGATGAGTTCAAGGTGATAGAGAGCGCTGACGTCTCTCTGCGAGGGGCGCCGGCTTCGAACGAGCGCTGGAGTCCTCCATCGAATGGATCCGCATCGAAGAGGAGGAAGCTGGATAGCAGCTCTGACACAAAGGGAAGTACGCCCCGAGGCTCGGCGTCGCCGGTACCGGTTATCACACCCACTAGATCACCGGTGTTCAAGCGTCGCTTCATTGGCACTTTCATCGTGCCTGCTTGGTCGCTCTCCAAAGGCGCCAGTTACATTCAGCAGGGAGACCGAATCCTGGTGACGAGGCAGAAGCCAAAGTCGTTTGCGGACGCGGCGACGTCCAATGGCAAGAAAACATCGGGGAAAGCCCAGCCAAAACAGGCAAAGCTCATGTTCGGTAGCAGCAAGACCCAATCGCCGATTGCCAAAAAGCCCAAAGAAAAAGAGGATGTCATTGTTCGGTTCACAAACCTAAGAGGTGAGCTTGTGCTTTGCGGCTCGCAGGCTCGAAGATTCGGTTGGCCCGTCTGACACAAGAATGTCACTCTTCCGGATGTAGGCTTTGAGGTCGGACGCATACATACGGATGTCAGCGCTTGGATGTCGAAGCTGCTCGACAGGGACATCGTATACTTTGACGGAAGTGTTGTGGACTGTCCTTCATCTTTGACTGTGGGATGTGACATTCTGCTAGAAATCAACGTGAGCCCCTTGCCGATGTAGACCGAGTGCCAGAGCTCACATGTGCTGCTTCCGCTCTGCCTTCCTTCTCACTTTGCCAGGCCTACTTGTGCAAAGAAGCTTTCCCTTTTGCCAAAGGAGCCCGCTCATCCAACTTTGGGCGAGACGCGGACGATCAGACGTTCAACCCCTGGGGCGCCGAGACTGCAGAAACGGCCAATGAGAAATCACTCAGAGAGCGTAAAGGAGCTCTCCTGCGGCTTTTTCGAGCATGCACACTGAAGCCCAGCATGACGAACGAACTTCTGAAAACGCATCAGGCAACATCCGAGGAGCTGGACGCTACCGACGCCATTGAACAGTACGGCGGTGCTGCCAGTATTTCTAGTTGTTCTACACTGAGGGATACCAATGGCGCACAGAGGCCAAAGAAGCATCAAGAGAAGAGCGGGTCTCAAGAGCATCCAATCGTGCTCTCCGATGACATCAAGAAAGACTCAGTCAACGCTTCGAGCGCGATCGACGTCGAGGATCCTTCCAAAGAGGAGCACGAGGTGAACGATGGCACTGAACTAGCCGAGGACCAGCTAAAGGCAGTCTACGCTCAAGCTCAGAGGGGGGATCAGGCCTTGCCTGAGGTGGAACCTTCTGCAGACTTTGCTTTGTCTTTGAGACCCTACCAAAAGCAAGCTCTGGGGTGGATGATCAACATGGAGAAGAGTTTGTCGGAACGTCAGGGCGATGCTAGACACTTGAGCCTGCATCCTTTGTGGGAGCAATACAGATTCCCGCCCGACGAGTCAGACCCCCAGAGCGCCATTGCGCTTCTTGACGACCCTTATGCCTACTTCTATTTCAATCCCTACACGGGAGACCTCAGCCTTGAATTTCAGCGGGCTAGTCGTGGTGCACGCGGCGGAATTTTGGCAGATGAGATGGGGCTAGGCAAAACAATTCAGCTCGCTGCTTTGATACTGTCGAATCCGTTGGAATCCGAAGATCGAGACGGGGAAGAAGAAAGTCCCTTGGCCACTCCTGTGGCAGATGGAAGCAGTGGGTCCAGAAGGTCTGGCTTCAAGCAAGTCTCTTTGGCATCCTCTTTTGCTGCTGCTGGTGGATACGACGGAGCCGATCGACGCAAAATGCTCAACACAAATGCTAAGCCAACTCTGGTAATCGGGCCGATGAGCTTGGTAGGCCAGTGGCGAGATGAGCTAGGCAGAGCCTGCCCCACTCTCGAGACGACTATGTGTAAGTGTCTAATCGGAGGGGCACATTCTCAACGAAGCTGAATCGCGCTTCTCCGCAGATTATGGCGACCAAAAAGGAGATCTGGTAACGCGGCTTGAAACGTCGACTGTCGACGTCGTGATAACCAGTCTTGGAACACTGAGCTCCGAACATAAGCGATTCATTGATTCAGCAGCATCGTCCAGGTATGCTGCGTCCTCCGCTCCGCTTTTCGCCGTAGAATGGGGTAGAGTGATTCTCGATGAAGCACATCAGATTCGCATGAGATCCACTCGCGCTGCCAAGGCGTGTGATGCACTCAAGGCTCGGAGAAGATGGTGTTTGACAGGTGCGTGTCCGCTTGGCGACGTTCGCGACTTGATATGGCTTGCTGAGATTCCGCTAGATCCCTTGTTCTTGATCGCTCAGGCACTCCGTGAGTTCGAAGTATTTCTGAGTCATCGCTTTGCGTTCTGCACTGACCTTGATGTGCTGCTTTCCAGGATCGTCAATCGAGTCAGCGATCTTTTCTCACTCCTTCGCTTCCTTCGTGTCGAGCCCTGGGGTGACTTTTCTTTCTTCAACACATTCATCGCGAAGCCATTTGCAAACAAGAACCCCAAGGCGCTTCAAGTTGTTCAGGTTGTTTTGGAGTCTGTTCTTCTGCGGCGTGAAAAGTCAAGCAGAGACAAGGATGGCAACGCGTTGGTAGTGCTGCCTGAGAAGAAGGTAAGCTCTTGCAGTCACCGCCCAATCACGCGACGACGCGCGATGCTAACATGCCCCGCCCGGTGATGATACTCGTCATGACAGATCGTCACTAAGCGCCTCAAATTCAGCGCACTGGAGCGGGAGATCTATGAGTCTGTCTATAGCCGTGCAGCACTGCAATATAAGAGACTGAACGCCATTGGAGCAGTCGGACGGAACTATGCTCGTATTTTCACGGTTTTGCTTCGGCTCCGCCAAGCTGTCTGCCATCCGCTACTGGTACTGAAAGCGACGGCCAAATCAAGAGCTGGTCCGAATCCTGATGTCCCTGAGGAAATTGCTGATTCGCAGGCGGACATGGAAGAAGAGGTAGCGGAGGAGCGTGAATTGCAGCGATTGATTCTGGAGTACCAGAAAGGCATAGGCGAGGAAGATGGCACCCGCGATGACAATGGGAGTACCGATGGGCTCGACATGCAAGCGATATCAAAGATGATGGTGAGTCGGCCTGGCAGTCATCTCACCTGCCATCGCCGTGTTTGACGCTGTGAATTATGACTGCGCAGGCTGAGAATGACGACACCGAAGCCGAGTGCCCGTTCTGTTTCGAAGAACTTGCGGAAACGTGCTTCATGCCTTGCAAGCACCGTGGCTGTCGCAATTGCCTCATGCAGCACATAGAGAGGTGCGAGGCGCGAGACGAAAAGCCTAGGTGTCCCACGTGTGACCAGGGTCCCTTCAGTGCTTCGGATCTCATCACTGCCGTGCGGTTGCGCAAGAAGCAAGCGCAGTCGGCAGGACACGACCCTGATGCACAGCAAGAAGAGGACGATGAAGCACCCTCTTCGCAGGCCTCGGTCTATTTTCAGCGCAACAACTTTCGCAGCAGCACGAAGCTGGAAGCAGTGAGTAGATAGATGCCTTCACATCGAGTCCTACACCACCCAATCCTTACATGAGCGCTTTTGGGTTTGCTCGGCTAGCTCGTCCAAGATCTCAACGAGTTGCGCCTTTCAGAGCCGGGCTTCAAAGGTGTTGTGTTCAGCTCCTTCACATCGTTTCTAGACCTGATCGAGCAGATTTTGAAGCGGCACAAGCATGGATTCGTGAGGCTCGACGGCTCCACAAGTCAAAAGGAGCGAGAAGCGGTGCTCAAGGCTTTTGCGGCTGCGGATGGGAGTCTGCTGATGCTGTGCAGTTTGAAAGCTGCTGGTGTGGGCATCAACATGACTTCTGCCACCAGAGTTTGGTGAGTGACGATGCTGGAGTACAAGAAGTCGCATGTTCCGACCCTTGTGCCCTTACTGACACCATAGCGTGTCTGTGTACGACAGGATGATGGACCATTGGTGGAACAAAGCAGCAGAAGAGCAAGCGATCGATCGCATACACCGCATCGGTCAAATGAGAGACGTGACTGTGCACCGCGTCATTGTGGAAAACACGATCGATGAGCGCATCATCGCTTTGCAGAACCGCAAACACGCCTTGGCTGGCGCGGCTCTTGCAGGCTCGGGTGATAGCGATAAATCTGAGGCGCTGCAGGTGAGTCGTGCTGGGCACGTTCAACCGGCTCTTGTGCTCAACCTCGACCCGCATCCCCTTTAATCACTACAGAACCTCGAGCTATTGTTCGCGGACTAGACCCAGACCAAACAGAAAGCGAATCTCTGTCATGCCTTTAATGTTACAGCGCTTGTTGTTGCAGATGTATACGCTCAATTCGAACATCGCGCCTCTCTGAGATGCCCAAAATGTGTCGTGATGATGATCACGAATTGAGTTGCCGGTGCTTGTCTTGCTAAGTGCGTCCAAAAAGCGTGCGTGGTTGCTCATTCGTTCCACCAGCCAGGAGCAGCAGTGTGCTTCGCTCGAGCTTGTGCGGGTCTATTGCTTGTCGCAGAAGGCTTTCTAGGTCTAGGTTGGATTATGTTTGCTGGCTTCTTGAGCGGCTTGCTACTGTGCTGCGCCGACGCCACGCGAAGAGGCTCAGCACCATCAGCGGTCGTATCGGCCAGCTCTTCGTCCGCCTCTTCCTCCACCTCCCAGCTCGTGGGTACATTGCGGCCCAAAGATTTTTGCCAGGCGGAATGTTGAGTACGATAGATGGCCATGGTAGCTTGAGCATCCTCAATCGAAGAATGAGACCTGCCAGACTTTTGAATGTCGATGCCCAACACCAGACTCGCTAATTTCCTCAAACCTGGATACTTTGATTTGGCCAGATCTCGCAAAGGTTGAAATTTCGCCGTGTCGCGTATATCTCTACGAGGGTGATCCAAGAGCAGAGCGGACAGATCGTTGTGCACCGCGTGCCCGATGAGCACTCTGCCGTGGATCAGCTTGCTGACCCGTTCTTGAACCTCTTCGAACGAAGGCGCGTTCTTTAAATTCGCTGCTCGCACACCGGACACCCATGTCCGATAGTCTGTCACTGCTTCTTTGGGCTTGACGAAGGTGTCGAGCACGCAGTGCCCGTGCCAATTGACCACCGACACTCTTGCCAAGACCGACTCGGAGCCTTGAGCTCCCACTCCCACCATTTCGCAGTCCAGCGCCAGGTATTGCCCCACTCTGGCGCACGACACACGAGGGAAAGGGGGGCGAGTAATGAGTATGCGTGCGCCTCGTGCTGCTGTGTACGTGTGTGTCCACTCACTCTCTCTTGCCCTCTGAATCTTGTGAATTACCTCCGAGAATCACTTGCATCTTGAGTGCCTCATCGCTCATCACTCCGCTTCCCTTCACAGGGGTCTTGCCCTTATCAAGGAGAGCAGAAGGATTCGCATGGCTCCGCCTGACCATCTCCAGGTCCTCCGGGTCCAAGTCCTCGGCGAACCAGGGTAATGTGGTTGGCACTGGAGAACCATAAGCACTTCTAGAAGAAGAAGCTTCCGATGAAGAAATTTTTGAAAGCTCCGACATTTGCGCCGAAGATAATCGCCGCTTCTTGCGCAAAGCTTCGGCTTGAGCAAACGCGTTGGTTGGTAATGACTTTGTGATGGGTGGGTCAAGAAGCATGAAAGCCGGAGAGAAAAAGGTCAGCTCACCCTTGAACTGATGAGGCAAGGTTCTCAGGTAAGCTCAGCTCACCTTTCTTAGCTTGGACCAATTGCTTCCTGGCTTGACTGGCTTTGCCTTTGGAAAGAGACGTGGAGGCTCCTGCACGAAAGCTTGACCGCCCGTTTTGCTTCTTGATTTATCAGCGCCGATCGTCGAAGCTGCGCTGCTCGCACTGGCAGGAGTTCTGACGGCGGGCATATCCTCTGTTGATTGCGAATGAAGTGACGTAGGAAGAGAAGTTGTATCGGCAGGAACGGGAAGTGTGCTTCTTGCTTCGGTGGGAAATTTTGGTGGAATGGATGGGGAAAGGCTGCTGGGGTCGATCGCGTTTCCGAGCAGGCGTTGGAGCGTGCGTTGGACTAAGTTGGCTGCACAAAGTCGAGTCTGCTTCATAAGCGAGAGCCATGCAAAGAGGAGCGGAGAAGTGTGTCTCGAGGCGGACTACCGAAGAGAGTAGCGCACTCGAATTGGCAGCTCCCCACCCGCGCGACTCTGAGAAGAGATGGAGGTCCGCGCGGTCTTTTGGGGCTGACGTGTTTGGAAGATACTGATGCTGATGCTGATGCTGATGCTGATGGTCAGTCGTGAGTGGGGCAGTCAACAGCAATACTACTACTGGTGCGCGGTGAGTTTCAGGTGCAAGGTCGAGCTCGAGCGCTCTCCCAGAGGAACGCGTGAGTATGGATCAATAAGGGATCAAGGATGGTGAGTGAATGTGAATGAAGAATCTTGAATGCTGAATCTGAATGTTTGATGGTGTGCAAGGATGACGCTTCATCAGCAAGCTCAGCGCAAAATGCGCGCATGCATGCATTGAGCAGACTTCCTTGGCTTTGGAATCTTGAATTCGAATCCATCTTGATTGCCATAAATTTGGTGGTCACGTGCTTCTTCTTCTCCACCTCAACTCGAACATAAACAAGAAGCGCGGGCTAGCAGGCGTGCCCCCAAGAACTTTTGATAATCGTGAATGCAGACATGAGAAGAGTCGGTGCTGGGTGGTCGACTAGCAGCTGACATACCGGCTGTGCATGGCGCCATCTATCATACCGTTTCTACACCTGTCCTTTCTCGCGTCTGACAGCTGAAGCTACACCCTGTGCACAGCTCAGCATCTCCTCTACTCGATCGACAGCCTGCCAGCCTGCACGCTTCGTCGCGAAAGTCCATGATAGGCGATACGAGAAAATGTCGTTTCAGGTGAATGGGAGGGAACACGGCGCGGCTGCTCATGAGGCGCCATACGCTCGTGCGGACCCCGCAAGTCACGCTGGTCCAAGCTGGCAACCCGTTGACTCGCACAACTCATCACGGCGTGCGACTCATCAGGCAAATGAGCCCCCGAGAGGTGAAGGGTCAAGTGGTAGCTATGGCTATAGCTATGGCTACGGCAACGGCAATGGCAATGGCAATGGCAATGGTAGACAGAGCCAGCACAGCAGGAGCCCCGAAAGAGAGCGTCCTGCGGGTGGTCATCGCTACACCTTGAGAGGACAGGAGCCTGCTACTCCTCTCCTAGCCTTGAAAGAGCCGCGTGGTCAAACCAGCAAGCAAAGCAGCAAGAATGCACCAGACCCCGGAGAGGGCAAGGCAAAGAAGCCAAATGCGTCGAAGAGCGAGAAAGAGCACTGCATGATCGCCATTACTGGTACCGTACCGCAAAGGCTCTGGCGGGAGCTAAGCGGTTCGCTAAAAGGCGCCCTGCGAACCAGAGGCAACAAAGTGGATGGTCTTGCTCGGATTTTCGTGCTGGACCCTGCCCTGCGTAGGGAGCTCAGACGAGAGCAGGTCGATGGAAATGCGGAAGATCAGAAGGAGAGTGCGCGCCAGTACCACTGGATGAGGCAAGTGCAATGCGCTGCTTGGCACACTACGAACGCTTATCACTTGCGCGAAGATGCTCCACCAGACCTGTTGCGCTCCACGTTGGAGCTCTGTGAAATGGCTCCCGAGGATCGAGAAGCAAGTGTATGCGAAAGAGAGTGGAAGGCAGGCAAAAGGGAAGAGATGGTGAGGTTGAAAGAAGGTGCACTCGAAGGCAAAGAGAAGCATTTAGAAGAGAGGGAAGCTGCGCTCGCTGAACGGGAAGCGGACATTAAGCGTCGAGAAGGCGTACTCGTGGTATCGGAGTCTGTGCTGCAGATGAAGGCAAAGTCGGTGGACCAAGGCAGACCTGCAGTAGCCCTGAGAGTCGGCCCGCCCAGCACAGCTGCCAATCCTCCGACCGCGCCAAGATCCATGCTCCAAGCTTCTCAATCACCAACAAACGCGTCAATCTCCTTGCCAAATCGCCCACAATCGCTGGGCAACGAAGTAGGCCCCTCCCGTAGCACAGCACCAACACCAACTCAGACCGAAGGCGTAGAGCCAGTCTTTAGGACCTCGCTTTCGCCTAGAGACACCAAGCCTAGCGCTCTTGATTCTTCGACGCATGCATCAGCTCCTTCTCAACTTCCAGGCACAAACGGTCGGGACCGGGCGGTGAGCATCTCGTCAGACTCATCGGTCACCACTTCGTCTTTCTCAGAGAGCACCACCTCATCCGAGTCGGAAATATCGGCCGGACCGGTCAATCCTGCGATCGCCTCTTTGCAGCGAGATTCGAATCTTGCAAGATCAGGCACGAGCTCGTCGAGATCATCAGTGGGAACTTCGTCGACGGACACGCAAGAAAGGCTAGAGCTGCGAGAGCGCAACAGACTCGCAGCCAAGCAGAAGGCTGCGACGCTGACTCGAACGGAGCTCAGGCAAGCGGACAGGCTTGAGAGGCAGGTCGCACGGCACAGAGCCAGGCGAGCTACGGAGAGGGAGCAGCACCGAGCAGAAGCGGCCGCTGGTGCTCTTCCATCACAAGCGCCGGGCTCAAGCAGCTCTGCTTCGTCGTCCAAGAACAAGAAGAAGGCTTCAAAATGGGCTACTCCGCACCCCAAGACATCGTCGAGCGTCAAAGGCAAAGAATCGGCTGGCAGGGGAAGCCAGAGTGGGAGGAGCGAAGACGATTCAGAACCTCGCTTCTCCGAATGGGAACGCGACCTCTCTTCCGGTTCGGACGAGGGCTCTGATGAAGATCAGAGCGGTCGACGGGACTTGAGGAAGATGTTCGAGGAATTTGTTACGTTCTACATGCGGAAGGATGGCAGCAAAAGGAAGGGGAAAGCAAAGAAGAAAAGATCGGCGGCCAGTGAGACGGAGGAACGATTGAGCAAAAGAGAGAAGAAGCGAAAGCGAGCTCGAGAAGCCGAAAGTGAGAAAGAGAGCGCGAACGATATAACAGATGGGGGGAGCAATAGAGCTGCGGAGCGTTCTGAAAGCTTGCGAAGAGCTCCTCAGCTCGGCAGAAATCCTGCTGCGCACAGAGCAGGTCATAGCGCGACAAGTCAGACCTCTGCCCCCCCTTTTGCGTCCACTGCCGCCCAAGCTTCAACATCGTCAGCTTCTTTCCGCCAACCGCCTGTTTATCACGTCGCGCGTGCACCTTCGGGCCCAACGGCTGGGTCTTTCTGGAGCGAGCACGAGGTGAGCAGTATGCTATACGTCTTTATTTGTGTGGACTCGTCGAAGCTAATCGACAGGATGATTTTCGCAAAATCCCCCGCGGTGCAGACCAGAGCGTTGGAAAATGCGTGCAGGAGACACTACTCTGAAAACAGGTTTCTGAGACAGGGACGCATCTACCGCACATTTGTGGGTCTCACTGGAAGCACACGAACGTTGGCTGCTGTTCTCCAAAAAGCCTCGGCGCTGGGTCTCTTGTCGCGCGACTAGGCCGCTCAGATGACTGCGTCACATACCTACGCAACTCTCACGCTGTCCTTCGCACAGTGCACAATCCGCTTTTGAGTGTGTCCATAGCCCGGCTACAATAATAGTCACGCAGCTCTTGCATCCGATTTCGCGATCTCGTGTCTCTATTGGCTCGGACTGAGGTGATGCTCAGGTGGCAAATCGACGAAACTGAAATTGGAGCGCTCGCTCTCAATTTGCCCCTTGCGCATCCGCCATCTCATGCGTTCCCGCCACTCTTACCAGTGGCAATGAAAGCTCGTGCCGCCGCCCTCCGCGTCGAGCTCTGAGGCGCACTCGTCTACTTCAACCGAGGCGACTCACTACTCACTCTCAAAAGCTCAATCTACCGCAGAACGTTGATGTCAGACTCTTTTCTCCAGCACCTCATCTGATCGCTGTAACATTAGCATCCCATCCTTTCCCCGCTCCACCGCACTTTCAAGCACAATGCTCTACACAAATGCGCAAACAGTTCTCCTCGCCGCCCTTGTCGGACAGAGCTTGGCACTTCGATTGCCCAACTATGGTCACCAGAGCCAAAATATGCCAAGTCTGCGTTGGCGAACGAGCACACGTCCTAATTTTGCAGCCACTGATCGCGCAAGTCCAAACCTCCGTCGGGCTCTTTCTGGAGAGAGCTCCTGGTTGGAAGAAGCAGCAGAACACGCGACAAGCGCGTCGACCTCAAGTGGTGGGAACGTAGACAAGCAGCTGAAGAAGCCAATTGGACACAGGGCCCACATCCACAAGATAACCAAGACGGACAAAGTATTCATGGACACTGAGCTCAAAGCACCCTTGAAGGAGCTCAACAATGTCTATGACAATCCCCCTAGCCCTGTTGCGCCGGTCGCCATCAGTTTTGGGCGCCACGGTAACGAGTCGGAGCGCGCCGCCTTGATAGAGGCAATCCATCTTCACAAGAAACTCTTCGTCCCCGACATGAAAGGCTTCATCGTGAGTCTTGCTTGCCAAAGCTACGGACAGGCAGCATGTTGCTGATGTGCTCGTCCACCACTTGCGCAGGTCGACAAGCCTTTCGGGCCTGCTGTTTCAGAGCCGGCTCTTCACGCCATTGGCCGAGCGTACGATCAATATCATAGCATCATCGAAGGAGGCGGCACAACTTCAAGAGGAGATAATTTCGAGCATCATCACGTCTTCATGGCTCCAGGCTCCTCTTACGTTCGTGATAATGGATGGAAGGTCCACTCGCAATTGCCAGAGGCGAGAGCGCGAACGAGAACATCCATCAACGACAATCCGTTGGTGAGAGAGTCTCAGCGAGGGTGCAGACCAAGGATAGACTTTGGTCAGGAGGCAGTCAAGCATATCGACAATTTCTTCACCCCGCCTGGCCGGTGTCCACCGCGAGGACCCGACGGACGGTTTCGGCCGAAGCCAAAATTGGACAACGCAACAGCATTCAAGCATCGCAAACCCGGTAGGCCTAACCTCAAGCGTCAGCGCCCACTTGCAATCGCGACTCCCCGTCCGGCTCTACCCTCAAAAGGGACGGCACCTGAATCTCAAGGCACGAACAAAGACCGGCGTGCATCGGAAGCTGAAGCAATTCACAATGATAGTGGACCGCAGAGTTTCGCTTCTGTCCATGATGGCAGACCGCGCGGTGCCGCTTCTTCTGCCACGCGCGAAACCGCTCAGCCCGATTCTCCATCGGACGGGTTGAACCTGAACCATTCATCTCCGCACCCCTCGCGGACTGGTACTCCAGACACCAACCACGTGTCCCCCAAAGCTAGCTCTTCTGTGACACAACGCATTCGCCATCCCGATTCTCCGTCAAATTGGCTCGACTTAGACGATTGGCCAGATGAGGCCGCGCATCGCAGTAATCACTAGTGGAACTCTCGCACGACTCGGAGCACTGATGCGACCTGCAAATCACCTTTCTACATCCAAAATACACAAAGCGACGTGCAGACTTCAAGGATGCTCGAACCTTTTCGAGAAAGTGTGTGTGAGACATGCGTGTCTCTGAGCTGAAGCATGGGGCGGAAATTTGGCGAGCAGCCCAGGCTTGCCTCTGTCCCAATCGCTCGCCACGCTTTCCTCTGATTCAAAATTTGGGGACACACGTGAGCCGATTCACACCCGCACTTCCTCAAAGCACGCTCTGGTGGCAAAGATTGATTGCTTGCGCTACTCTACGCAAGTGGCGTTACGTCAAGTTTCCCTCACTTGGCAAGCGGTAGCAATCTCGCATGAGCTCAACAAGACGGTGTTGCCATTGAATTGGGCGCGCAGGAGGTCGTTGAGGGGCGGACAGCGCAAGAGGCGTTGCGTCACTCCACTGTTCTCCATTGTGACGGCAGTCGTTGCCCACCCAAAGGCGCACGAGCTGGCGGAGCTGCAAATCTCATTACGTGTGCAAAATCCTCCCCATCGTTCTTCTTGCCACACTTCGTCAGGGCCTTCTCGACTCAGATCTGTTGCCACACGCCATCCGGTGCACGAGCTACCTTCGCGGGGGACAGGAGCTACACGCACGTTTCTGATCACTTTGGTCGGCAGCTCAGCGATGTACACAAACGCGCCCGCTTGGCCAGAGGGACGCTGCGCCAGCCTTGCACAGTGGCAAATCGTTGGACGCAAGACATTTAAGAGTCAGCGCCGCATAGCTTTCGAACTCTTTATACCCACCATACACTTGACAGCGTCAAATGCGGATGTAAGACCTCTGCACCCACGACCGGAGACTTTGGCCTCCTTGGCCCTCCGACGCGAAGCGCGCTGTACGCTCGACAAAGCCTGAGGTGACTTGTCGGCGGACGCCATCGAGCGATTCGACCATCTTGTAAACCCAAACTTCATTCTAGCCTTCATTTTCTCACTCGCAGTCACAACGTGCTTCGTTCTACAACCAGAATGAGCCACCAAGGTAGTGTCAAAGGTGCGGCGGTACTGGTAGTCCTATGGAGCCTTCTCTTCTACGTTTCTGGCCTCAATACGCCGACCGGCGTCAGGGATGCTGCACAAGTCGCCGCCAAGCCCTCGAGCCACAAATGGCCAAAGGATCTGCCATTTGTGACAGTCAAGCCCGCAGACGAGGTCGGTCATCTCCCGACACGTCAGTACTGGACCGTCAAGGATTCAATCCTTCACTACGTAGCGCAGAATCCCGACTACTTCCACAAAGCCTATGCGCATCCTGAAAAGCCACTCGACGCCGAGGTAGGTGTGACATCGAGGCTCGAGGTGTATCTGCGCGAGACGCGGCCGGCATTGACACAACCATTGTACTTTATCTTTCTCGTTACAGTTTCTACAGCCAATGACTAAGCATGAGGGCGAGCCTGTACCCAGGACGGAAGTCCGGTTCAGCCACGACGGCGAGCCCTTTCTGCATCCGGAGACACGCTCGCAGGTCCATACAGTCCCTTTGGCGTACTCGGTGAAAATGCGCGAGGGTGACATGACGTATTACAAGGGAAACATTAGGCCACGCGGGCCGTACCCGCTTCCGCTGGTGGAAGGATCCAACAGGTGGTTGCAAAGGCAACGCGATGCTCTCAGCTCCACTCCTCCAGACGCAGCGCGTCACGGGACGCCTGGCTCTTCGAGCTCAAGTTCGAGACCGACTTTGAACGCACATGCTCCACCATACGTGCCTCTGAAGCACCAGCTCGACCGGCCAGAATGGATGGAGCCTAGTCCTCCCTCACCGCCTCCAGAGCGCAGAGCCCTAGGCTCTCCGCTCTTTGTCGCCGCTGGGAAAACGGGCACCCTGGTCTCGAGAGGAGAGCAGATTGATCATACTCTTGATGCAACAAGTACTGAGAGATTGAGGATTCCCTCGGGATTGATGGGTGCAACCTCTGCTCCAACATGGTCCAGCTCCACTACTTTCACCAAGCGGGCGAGCGGCGAGGATGTTCACCACCCGCGCCTCGAAGCCAGCTCAGACACGGTGCACAGGGCCGCTGAGGATGCAATGTCGGACGGCCAACCACTGTACCCACAGTGGTCCAAGTACGGCACCTACAAAATGCCGCTCGTGACGATGAAAGACAAACCAGGTGCCCTGAGACATTACAAAGAGGGACCACAAGACCGGCCCGTCACGATTGTAACGGCAAAGAAGTGGCACAAGTGGTACGTGGACAACAACGTCCCCGTTCCGGAATCGCTTCGATTCGTCCCTTCAGCACCCTCCTATTCCACCATGCAGCAGCAACGCCTGGTTCAAAGATACAAAAGAGCGTTCGGATCCTTGCCGAGCAACAACGCCGCCCTCCGGAGAGTTGCTCACGCAATTCGAGTCGACACTACTACCGGTGGAACTGGGGCTGGACAATACAAACAGCGCGTCAAAGATCGGTCAGAGCTCAGAGAGCCCGACATTTCTAGCAGTCCTGCCAAGAAGCGGCGCATCGTAGTTCAGCAAGACCTCAACCTGCCGCCTGATCCAGAGCTCGATGTCTCTCGCCCTTCTTCTATGCGCGACGGGGCGGTCCACAAGCTTCCAAATCTCAGGACGATGTCGCACATCTCCCACTTGCTGCGGCTCCCTCACGTTCGGCGCTCGTTCCAGTCTAGCTCGAAAAGCCCAAGAAACATTCTTCGTGAAAGACGAAATTCGCGCTTTGACTCGGCGAATCCGCGTAAAGGTGCTAATCTGGTGAAGAGGGCCCCACCCACACCAGTCCAGCTGAATACTGACAGATTCAGATCGGGCCTTGGAAGCACGGAGAAAGCGGTGGTGTACCATGCAATTCAACACCACCGCACCAAATTACCGGAAATGCATCACTTTGAGGTGCGCTACGGCTGCGTGCTCGGTGCGATCGAGTGAAGATATTAATGCGCTCCCTCTGTTCGATGTAGATGATTTCACATGTCATGCGCACCGTCCATGAGCCAAAGTGGCACTTCTATGGAAAAGTGGGAGACGCTCGCAGAGAGCCTGTCCTCAATTCGCAGACGGGCAAGGACACGCACCAAGTATTCCTGGCCCCTGGATGGACATTCAATGTTGGGATGAGAAAAAACGGTCGCAAAGCGCTGGTGGATCACGAATGGGATAGAGGCGTGGAGGACGTCCAGCGGTCGTAAGTGGTCTGGCGAATGATCGGGGCAGCTGAGCTTCCAACCTGAATAGTCTTGACACCCCAACACCAGTGTGGGCCTGCCTATGGAAGTGGATAAACAAGTCGCGACATCCCGAGCTCAGGCTCGTTTCAGAGCTAAAGCGAAAATCAAACAAATGCGCTTAGATGGCAAAGACGATGGAGTCGAGGGGCACCTTGGGCACGCTGAGCTCGATCGTCCTCGCGGCAGACCTTTCAAGTACAGCCATGAACTCAGACAACCGAGGAGACCTGCTCGAGGTAAGCGGCTGCCGTACAAGAGACCCCCCATTCCTAGGCGTCCCTGGCTGGTCGGCGAAAGCAGTGGTGGTTCGCAACCGCTAGGTGAACCACAGCTCGTGTCTTCACTTGGGCTCTCTGATAGCGGTTCGTATCAGGGTCCCCTCCTTCGGCAACGCGAAGAGTCCTCGAAGTCAGAACAACCACTAAAAGACGCTCAAAGGCAGCCGTAAATGCAGACCAGGTCTCCAAACGGGCCCGGCCCGGACAGGTCGATGCGCTCGCTTCTAATCACGCTCTATCGGTGCCATGCTGCAGTGTAAAGCTCAATGAGATGCATGTAACATGATCAGCGCGACTGTCTCACTCTCTTGACTTGATCCAAGCGAGAGCCTCATCATCCACAGGTTGAGGTCACTTCATAAACATCGCTTTTGTAATTCGTCTACCGCAAGCGAAAGGCTCGCACTGCAATGCAAGGGACTACCCGAGATACAGACTTCACGAAGACGAGTGTGCCGAAGGCCCTTGCCCGCTTGAGGCGCGTTTTGGGGCCTTTCGCGACAAGTCGCTGAGCCCGCGTACGAGCGACTTGCTATTCTCATTCTCACTCTCGTTGAAGCTGAGGTCGTGCGAAGTAGAGCGTGACGGCTTTCAGCATCCGAAAGATGGATCAAACGCCATAGCTGTACTCACGAAGTTGGTACGGCTACGGAGCTCTTCCTTGAGCCAACCTTCAGCCGCGGGCTAGCGACTGCCTGCGACGAGAAGCCCATGTCATCCTATCAGCGTTGTGCTGATCGAGCTCTCAGCAACGTTTCACGCAAACCTACCAGCGATTTGAGCTGTGGTTCGACTCCTTCCCAATCGTACTCATCACTCTCTTGGCGAAGAGGTCGAGCGATGCCCAATGGGTCGCGCGACTGCTCTTCGCCAGACACCTCTGCGCCTCTTGCTCCTTCTCTCAGACTTGCGACGGTGCGTCCCTGTTTGCTCTCTTGCTTGAGATAGTGCAGATCTTTGAACTTGTCGGTGCGCCGTAAGCCTTTGCTAGCAGCTATGTGACCCTCTACGGGACTGATCTTAGCGTGGACAAATGGAGTGTCGTCAGCCTATCAAGGGGGTTTCCCAGGGGGAAGAGGACAACAGAATTTGACTTACCGAATGAAGTCCTGCTTCAATCTCTCTGCTCGCACCTACCCCACTGGGCGACCTCATCGCCAGCATTGTTGACTGAGGGAATCTGTCCTCGATGTAGCTGGGAAGGGCTTGTGCATCCGTGATGACGAGAGCGGCAGCAACCACGATGACCAGAGGGTCCACCATCGTGGTCAGAGGTTGTACTTGACTCGAGTTGTGACGGTGTCAGAAACAAGTCTTGCGGTGGCTGGGCAAAAGTACTTGATGATGGAAGACCTGGACAGTAGAGCCCCGCTGCGAGTTCGATGAGGAAGCACGGAGATAGACGCCTGACGTAGCGCACCTTTTTGTACCTGCGAGAGTGCCTCTTCCTCCCGTACATCCGTCTTGTCACCCAAGAGCGAGCTAGACGTCACTCTCCTGCCCGCCCAGCGCCTTTTTTGTGGTCGATTTATGGCGGGCTGTGCTTCTGGCTAATTCAACAGCGTCAAGTCGCGGACGTTGCTGCTGCTTGACCGGTGGCGAGTAGCAAATACGAGTGTCGAGGGTGGACGGCAAGAGTGATGACGACTGACGGTCACGTAAGGACCAGCCAGAAGCCTAGTGTCTCCTCGATGCGTGATAAGCCTGTTGATCGGTACTGCGTTTACATGTCAGCAGCAACGCGCTCGCGAGGTGCCTTGGGGCCATCCTAATGCGGAGAGTGATCACATTGTGTGGTAACATGACGGTGCTGCAGCCTTCTGGTGCTGATTCTTATCTCGCGGCGCCTTGCGAGCTCAACAAAGCGCCACTTGGGCAAGTGTCGGCGTGTGGGAGAAGGGAATTGGGGGCGGATCTGGGGGCGTTCAGAGCGCGCGGCTCGGATCACATCATTTGCTTGCGCCATACTCGTGACTTGCTTTGCCTTGTCTAGCTGATTCGAGCGGCAAGGAAAGGTATCCTGACTCTTGGGCACAGCGATGTGGAAGTGGCGCCATGCAGAGTACAGACTCTTCGCGAGCCGGCGCAAAGATCGCCAGTGTACGCTGCGATCGCGGAGACTTTGCCGTCCCGCTTGTCCGGGTGGCTGTCGCGAACTTCTGAGGCGCCACAAGAAAGAAGTGACTCGGCTTGGATGGCGGGATGACACTGTGGGAGCCAGCGTGTTTATCTCTTGCGGGCGGGCGGAATGCTTGCGCGATCCGGCCTCGCGATGGAGGTACGAGAGGGATAGCCTTCATCGAAGGCGCTTGGACGCATCGCGTTTCGCTTGAGGACGGAGAACATGCTGGCGCATACTTGCGGCAGCTTCATCTTCACCAGGCGCGAGGGGCCTTGAGCACAAAGGCTATGCTCGACAACACAGACAGGCAATGAGCCCGCGTAGAATGAGTGCCAAGGACGTCCTCGGCGCGCAAGCAATAGCCCATGCATACCAGTGACAGAATCTGAAATAGCTCGGCCGTGTACTCATATCGAAGGGCGTGCAAATGAAGGACCCTTGCGAAGCTTCTGCTTGCCCAGATGTGATGAAGCGTGTTTGCGCGGACAACTTTGCCCAGATCACTATGCCATTGCGACGTCGCCCAGCCATCTTGCAAAGCACCAATCACTCACGGAAGTCCCTTTCCATCCTCACCAATCGGTTTGATAGGATCATATTTGGTCATGGCGGCGGTTGCCGGTACCTGATTGACTCGCATTTCGTCCCTACTCGGCGGCCCGTGACAGAGCCAAGAATCTGGCGATCGTCGCAAGGCTTTGCGGTCCGTTGATGGGCGAGCATGGGGAAATAGCTCCCACGCATTTCCGGCAACCGAAGGTCCGTCATCTCTGTCACGCGAATTAAGCCGTGCTGAAGACTGCCCATATTCGTCTTCTGACACTAAATATAGCCACAGTACAGCTTGAGCAATCTTTTGGTCATTTTTCGGGGCACAATTTACCTTTCAAATGGCACTTTGATGAGCAAAGTGAAAGTCCGCGGGGTGCTTGTGTCGGTAACCTCAGCGCGAGCGTGGTGCACTCTGCTCGGATCTGGACGCCTCGGGGCCCATGTATAAGACGGCATGTTGCAGGCCCCAAGCATCTCCGAGACTATCGCATCCCTCCTCCCCCCCAATTTTCCGCCCCTCTCCCCTCGAACTTCGCACCACCACCTCAATATGCGCCGCTGTTTCAGTCCCCTCGCTGCTCTGTCAGCTCTCGCTGCCGCCATCTGCTTCCTGACTGCTTTACCGGCTGATGCCTTAGCTCCAGCGCCTCGGCCAGTCCTGCTTGGTAGATGCCAGCGCACCGCGGCTAAAGGGCTGGAAGGATGCCCAAAGAACACGATCTACGTCAAGAGTGCGGACGAGCTCGCCGACGCATTGGCAGGTGACTCGATCGTCATTATCCTCAAGAGCGGCGTCAAGTATCGAGGTGAGCTTCATCCTTGACGCACAAGCTTGTATCAGCTCGATAAGTCCATTGTACTTCTTGTCCCACTTGCCCCGGTAGGCCGTTTCCGTGCGAAACGTTCTCTCGTCATCGCCGGAGAGCTGGAGGTAGGAGCAGTGCCTGTCCTCGCAACCTTCGCTTGCGGCAACGTCGAAAGCGATGGTACGTCGACGCTTGTGATTGAAGGCGAAGACACCAACGTGTTGGTCAAGGACGTCCAGATTCGTGAGTATCATGCGCGAGACCACTCTATCTCCTCGTCATCGAGCTGACCTCGCTCTTGCGCTCCCTTTCGCACGTCACACGCTAGAAAATGAGTGCGACGACAACTACCAGCGTAGTAGAAATCCTCCTGATTTCTCATACGGCAGCTCACCCGCTCTCTGGGTAGCGACCGGAAGCAGTGCCAGCATCATGGATTCGCAGCTATACAGCTGGAGAAGCACCCTCGCTGTGCATGGCAGGGCCAACGTGTTCCGCTCCGAGGTGCAAGGCTGGTACGATTGGATTTGGGGTGAGTCATGCTGTCGAAAAGAGTCTGCCGTTCACTGCTTTGCAAGTTTAAACATCGCATCGATATCTTCGCGACTTTCGCTGGATCGTACGACAGGGACTGGTCGTCTCTTCATCTCCGAATCCCAGATCGCACCTCGAGGAAAAGGCAACATAGTCACTTGGGACAGCAGCGTTTCGAATGGCGCTGTTGTCATCAAAAGTTCGACCGTTGGACCTGCCGCCGAGCCTTTTGCGCGCAAGGACTTGGTTGCTGGTAGCGTCTACCTTGCTCGCCCATGGATTTCCGACACCACGTCCATCTGGATCTCTACCAAGTTGGTGAGTGTGCTCTACTTGCTCGACATTTGCGCATATATATGCGGTCACAAAGCGTACGTTTGACCACTGCTTCGCAGTTCGACATTGTCAACCCAGCTCTCTGGTCCGCTCAAGGCTACAGGGGCTCTTTCGTCGACAAGCAGCGAGGGGTATTTGGATCCAAGTCGCTGAATGGCCAAGGTTATGTCGCTGCTAAAGTCGACAAGAAGCTGGACAGCTCCGACACCATCGACTTCTCCAAGTACCATTCCGAGGAGGCATTCTTCGATGATGACGTAGACTGGATCGATGGTCCTATGCTCGAGTGGCCTTGAACGCTGTGAGCTTCACCGCAACCCTTCCCTGACACATGTCATGCTGTGGTCACCAGGGCCATGCGCGTGTTGAAGGCCACCAAGATCTCGAAATCAAGAATTGAACGCGATGCGCTTGTTGCACCTTGGGAGGATCTTATGACCAGGCTGCTAGCTAGAGAAGTACTCACGACTGTTGGTCTCGTGACCCTGTGATAGCGCTTTGCGGTGGGAGGGATGAAGCTCGGAGAGGCTCCTTCCCCACGCGTCGATATGTCCTTGAGCGGGCGCGCGAGGCGCCGCGCCGTGCCCGCCGCGTTATGATACGCTATATAATCAGCAGCATGCACGCGCAACAGCGTGAATTCAATCACGTGAATTGTGATCGAGGGATCCCTCCACATGCGGGGCCCAATTTTGAATATTCACTTCATGGCTCCACTCACACTCCAACTCACGGCTGTGACTTAGGACTGTGACTGAGGCGATTAGAGCAGCAGCTGTAGTGAACATGTTGCTTTCGCTGCCAGCTCTGCATCGTCATCATCATCATCAATCACGCTCGCAACTCAAAGCTCACAAAGCAGAGGCAAAGAAGGCAGGTTGTCGCTTTGGACGCGCTGTGGGGTGCGTCTTCGAAGGTCTGCAATGTTCAACGCGGTCTTAACGCTGGCCCCGAGTCAGACTGCTTGGCTGGGCTGGGCATGTTGGCTCACCCTCCTAGCTGGCGCAGCATGCATACAGATGCCGCAACAGCACTTACTCTTTCCTGCTTCCCCATGGCCAAGCAAGGATGGTATGAGCCGGCTGGAAGCGCTGCAGACTGCGCACCCGCACACAATCCCGAGCAGGCAAACCTGCGCCAAAGCCGTGAACATCGCATCTTGCCAAAGCTCACGATGGCGTTCGCAGGCAGGACATTCCACCTTCGTCGATCCGCTGATAGGCACAGCGGGACCGGATGCGAGCACTTACGAGCCGGATAGCTATGCTGGTCTATCACCCAATCCCAGTCCGCCTTTCGCAGCAGTTCGCGTCACTCCATCCACTCGGACAAACTACGTTAGCTCAGAGGGTTACTACTATCACGACAAGACGTATCGAGGGACCTTGATGACTCGTCAACCTGCCATTTGGATGGGAGACCTAGCACCCTTGGAAGTAAGCGCTGGATTCGGTCAATTACAGCTTGACGAGCAATCTCGTGCGCTGCCTTTCTCGCACGAAGAGGAGTCTGCCTCTTTGGGCAAGCACGCGCTCAGAGTGGATGCCTCGCGCCAACAACGGGGAGCAGGTTTCTATGTTCAGAGCGCTGGCAGATCACACTCTAGCATCATAGAATATGATTTGTGGCAGAGCGAGAGCCAGCATGGAACATTGGTCGATGGCCCTTACGTGGCGATACACGCGGCCAGAGAAGGTTGGAGAGGCGCTGTGTTCGTCGATGCCGACAGGCAGGAGATATCTGGATGGACTCCAGAGAGAATGGTGAGCTTGAATGTCAGTCTAAGCTACAAAGTCCGAGCTGAAAGCGTCGGTTCGTCTTCGCCTCCCCCTCGTCTGCTCCAGGACTACAAGGTGAGATGGGATGCTATGAGGGAAGGAGGAGCACCTCGTTCGCTGTCGTTGGAGTGCGGACTGATGCCTTGTTTCACGTACAACGGATCAGCTGGGCCCACATCAAGCTCCGAATTTCCGAGGTTACTTTGTCTCTCGCATCGAGAGCGAGGCTGGTTGGCTCGACTGGGGCACTGCGAGAACGCAGCACAATTCGACGCAGACGTGGTCGAAGCAGAGAGGCCGATGGAACGAAGATGCGCTTGCTGGTGTGAGTCTTGCGTGCGTGTACCTTCTGCCCGTGGGTTCCTTGCCCAGCTGATCCTCACATATTTCCCAATCATGGCGCTGCGAGGTGACTCAGTGGGTCAAATTTACGCCAAACACCACTCGTGTGTTGATCAAGACTGGCTTGTCTTTAATTTGTGAGAGTCAGATAATATTTTGCCTTCAAGCGGCCGTGTTCCTGAGCTGTGCCCAGCCTTACCCAGCCATCGATCAAGCACGCCGCAATCTGGAGAGTGAGCTCAGCTCGGCACAAGATGTGGATGACATTGCACTTCAGAACACCCGCGAATGGGACGCTGCATTGTCAGTCGTCGAAACTGAAGGCGGCAATTTGGTTCAGAAGCGTGTCTTGTGTGAGAATGTGGTATTTCTTTTGTGGAATTGTGATGCAGCACCTGAATCTTCATCCACAACCTCAGACACAGGACTGCACCGCACGTTGCAGTTCCCATCTTTGCATAGCGAGTCAGCGGACGAAGGATCGGCTTACTACTCGCTCTACACCGACAGCGTCCACAAAGGCGAAGCGTATCAATCGTATTCGATCTGGGATACTTGGCGTGCAGCTTGGGCAATGCAGATCTTATTCGCTAACCATCGAGTCGGTTCGATGGTCTCTAGCATGCTCGACATGTATCTCCAATCAGGTAAGAACGGTGAACCCGGATACCTGCCAATGTGGGCCAATGGAGCAGAGACAAAGTGAGTGCGGACAGCATCCTTCAGAAGAGGCACATCACGGTCGGTATACTGATGCTCGGTCGAACGCGAGGAAGCATCATGATCTCGACTTGGGCTGATTCGCTAATCGCAGAGGCGTTTGCAAAGAAGGTCACTGGCTTCAATCGTGAATTGGCGTTGGAGGTGAGTTAGTCGGGCCCGACTTTAGTCATGCGGGATTTCTTCGACCAGCAACCTCTGTCCGAGCGCGCAGTCTGTGTTGAAAGATGCTAGCGTGCCACCCGAATTTGATGAGATTCTCAAAGTAAGTCGTGCGCCCGGTGAGGTGAACGCCACTTCACCTTGATGCAGACTGACTCCTCACCTTTTCCTTCAGTACGAGGACAGGGAGGAGTTCACGCCTATCGAGGCGCGAGCTGGCTTAACGTCCTACGCGAGTCGAGGCTGGGTAGCACATGATCGGACTGCAGAGTCTGTCAGTCGCACGTTAGACTATGCAGCTTGCGATGCAGCAGTCGCAATCGTCGCTTCGCACATGAGTGATCAGTCTTCTGCGGCTATCTATCGCGCTAGAGCGAAGCAAAATTACTTGAACGTGTACAACAATGCCACCGGTTTCTTTGCTCCTCGATTTGCAAACGGAAGCTTTTTCGAAGCTCCTCTGCAAAACCCCAAGGCCAGAGATGATGGCTTTACCGAGGGAAACAGGTGGACATACTTGTTCGACGTCGTTCACGACCTGCCCGGTCTAGTAAGACTGCACGGATCCAGAATGGCAACTCTTCAGAAGCTGGACGACTACTTTGAGGGCGGGTACAATGACCATTCCAACGAGCCCTCTCACCATGTGCCCGTGCTGTATGCAGCACTTGGTAGACCTGACAAGAGCGCAAAAATAATACGAGATATTGCGCAAGCGGAGTACACGGATTTGCCGGATGGGTACAAGGGAAACGAGGACCTGGGACAGATGAGCAGCTGGTACACTTTTATTAGCGCCTTCGGGTTCTATCCTCTATACCCTGCCAGTGCGAAGTATGTCGTCGTGGGGTGAGTCGTGACATGCAGCAAAGCTTTGTCGGTCAAGTCGTCCGTTGCTCACGTGCCCCCCCCCCCCCCCCCCCCCCCCCCCCCCCTTTCTCATCTCCATTCGCTGCTGCGATCAACCTCAAGTGCACCATTCTTCTCAAAAGTGACCATTAAGCTGCCTCACATCAAAGATCACAAGCTAGTGATCATCGTGCATGGCTCCGTCGACGAGCCTGGAGGCGCACAAGGGGATTCGTCCGCACCTGCCGAACCCAGAAGGATCCTGCATTTCACTATCAATGGAAGACCGCTCGAGATACCCATCATTACTCATGGGCAGGTAGAGGAAGGAGGAATTTGGCATATTCACCTTGCTCGGCCTGGCGAAGAATCGTCGTGGGGCTTGGAAGCAGATGAAGAGAAGTGGGTGGCTTGGTGGGGGCATTAGCGATCACGCTTGTACGAATCGCACCCAGATGTCAAATACCCTGTAGTATCACGGCCAAGAATACGTATGCAATCATCGATTGACTCCTTCCTCGGATGGCGAAGAGTGAGAAATGGACAGTCTGGCCTAATGCTTCGCACCACTGAGACCAGTAAGGACGCTAGGAAGCTCTCTGTTCCCCTCCTTGACCAAAAAGCTGATGCTCATAAAGATGGTGGCGAGAAGACCGACGGTGGTAGTAGCGAGCAGCGTGAAGCTGGTGCTGAGGTCCACCTTTTGGCAAGCTTCGCCCGCCCAAGAAGTCGAACTTCCCTTCTCCTTCGTCTTGGAGCATTGGCAAACATAACAACGTCTTGCGCCTTTGGTCGACAGAACCGCTTTGCCTCTTCCAGAACAATCTGCTGTCGCTTTGTTCAGATCAGACTCAGATGAGAAGCACTTTCCCACGTAGTCGGACTCTTTGGGCGGCTTGCTGGAGTTCTTGAGGCTGTCGCTAAGGCTCCACAAGGTCTCGCTTCCTGATGAGGAAGCTTCTGACCAAGAACCCTGACCATCCGTCCAGCGGTCCGCTCGCTTCGTGATACCAAAGGGCGCCAAAGGGTCCTGCACCTGTCGCTTGGCAAGACCCTCTTCTTGTTCGCTGGTGGGAATCAAAAGAAGCGCGATACTGCGTCTGTTGTCTGCGGTTCGAGCAGAAGAGAACAAAGTCTCAATCTGCTCTTTGATCTGGGAGCGCGCTGCATCGAGATCGTCGCTAGCGTCACCAGACTGCTGAGAAATGCCTTCAAGTGCCCTGTCAAAACGGAGGAGTTCGAAAGAGGCGTCGCCGTTATCCAAAGATGTAGCGCTCTCCCTCAAAACATCTTGAAACTACAAACGTGGGCTAAAGACGTAAGCGGAGGACTCCCGCCCACGTAGGCGAATTTTGCGAGCACTCACCGTGCGCTCGGCTCGGTCCTCCTCGCTTGAGCCCGTAGCCCAATCGGATAGCCTTTCTGCTGCGCGACTAGCCGCATGGATCAAGCTTCCCGTCAGACCGCCCAGTCTTTCCGCATACACATCGAAGAGGGCATCCCAATTCTCTTCGTTGTGTGGCTGAGATATTTTGTGGGTCTGCGCCAGATGCCTAGGGATCAGATCTGCAGTGGATGACGAGCGGGCATCGAAGTGAGCATCGTTGGCTGCTAGACTCGGGGAATACTTTGACCGCAGCTTTCTGCTCACCAGCATCGTCTGCCCTCAATACAATGATGGCCTTTCGAAGGTCCTGCTCAGAAGCACCAAAGAGATCCTTTGCGCTCGGCCTGGATTTCTCATCGATCCATCGCCAAGCCTCTGGATGAGCCCAATGAGCGCCGTCCAACTTCTCGCCCGGAATGGACAGGTGATAGCTGAGCAGCTTGTGCACCTGAGAAGCAGAGACTTCGGGAATCGAGTAGTCGTCGGAGATGGAGGAGGGGAAGAGGTGCAGCGAGGCCGTGCGTGGGGCGGATTGAGCTGATGTGATCGTCGCAAGCAGCACGGCTGCTGCGCCGAAGACAGTGCTGCGCATCGTGTTCGAGGTATAGTTGAGTCTCGGGCAAAGTCTGCCCATGCTGATCGTAGACGTCAGCGCTGCTGTGGTGGTGGTGCGAGGTTTGAACAGTGTTGGTAAGGAGCGTACCGACTCACCTGTTCCGGGGATTGAGCGCGATTCACGATTGAGCGATGCACGTCGAGCCAGGGGGCCGTGCAGCCGAGTCGATAGCCAGCAGCACGTGGCGCGAGAACACCAGCACTCAGCCAGTGCGGGTGCAGCACGGTCGACTCGCCTGGCGACTTGCGACTGTGGCGTGCCTGCATCTTCTGGCGTCATGGCTCCAGCGACGGCCGATAATGGCCGCCTGCACCAGTCACGAGTAGCTGCTCGAGGTGTGCAGTCTCGATTCAAGATTGTTGATCCTGACTCTCCCCACACGACTCAAATACCTGACGTCCATACACCCCTGCTTGACGACTCGCACTGCACATCGACCCGATCGCTGACAACGGGCAGCTTGCCGACCTTCCCATTCAGCTTTCAGTCACCCACCGCACCTCATGGCCTGGAACAGCGACTCTCATGCAGGGCCAGCTCTGGATGACGAGCATCCATGGGGAGCTCCACCGAGCAGCTTGAGCAGCAACGGCTTCGGCAGCTCATCCAGCGGATTCCCCTCGACCGGCCTTGGTGGAGGGGGCGGTACCTCTGCAGGTTTCCCGTCTACTGGCCTAGGCACAGGCGGGACATTTGGCATCGGCGGGTCTAGCAGTCATGGCAATGACGGCTTCACTGCGGAGCTACCCTCCGAAGTACCAGCAGTGGATGATGGGGGAGGTTGGAGCGCTCCTCAATATGCTGCTGCTCCGCCTCCACGAGCAAACCCATTCGCGAGGAGCGCACCTCCTCCCATCAATCGTAACGAGAGCTGGGGAAGCGGCATAGCTGGCGCAGGTACGCTCGATGGCAACACGCAACAGAGACTTGCTGGAAGCAGCAGTGGAAGTGGAGACTCTTCTTTTGCGTCGCAGCAAGGTTACGGTGGAAGGCCACCGCCCGCCTCGGCCGCTCCCAGTAGTGGTTCTCGCGACGGGTCATACGACTATCGAGGCCGCCCATCAGGCGGATACGAGTCGAGTACGTACGGCGGAGCATCTCCATATCAACAATCACCTTATCAGCAATCGCAAGGTCAGGGTCACTCGGCGAGCGCGTTGGTAGGCAGTGGTGCAGCGGGAGGCAACCAGTCCGGCCGGGCACCTCCAAATTCATCCTCTGCCTTCGCCCCTTCTTCTCGAGGCTTCAACACTCCCTCTTCCACACTGACGCCCAACGATACTCGATCGCCTCTATCATCAGCAGCACCGTCTCAGCAACAAGCTTTTCATCCACAAACATCTCTTCCGATCTCTCCCGCAGCCATTCCTCCTACACCGGCCTACTCTCCCTTTGCCCGAGTGGATAGCTTGGCGGGTCGAAGGGACAACCCGGAGGAGATGTATGGGGTGCCGGAAAACTTCTTGGAGGTAGAGGTGAAGGATCCGAGGACTTGTTGTAAGTGTAGGCGCTGGTGCCGTCTTTGCTGCCTGAGCATTCGGATTAGACATCCGCCACGCATCCATCTCGCTCGTTTTGCTGATCTTCAGCTCTGTACACAGCCTTTGGCCGCAAGCAGTACACTGACTATGAGATAGTCACGAGAGTGAGTAGTGGAGCCAGCATGATAAGTTTGACTCATCCGATCGACGCCGAGAGCCTTTTCGATCTGACCACAACTCAATCAACGTCGATGCAACAGACGAACATTCCGGCATTCAGACTGCGCTACTCGAGCGTTCGACGACGGTATTCTGACTTCGAGTACTTCAGGGATGTACTAGAAAGGGAGTCGACCCGGGTCAACATTCCGACGCTGCCTGGAAAGGTCTTCACAAATAGGTTCAGTGACGAAGTCATCGAAGCCAGGAGGGAAGGGCTCGAAAGATTTCTAGTGACCGTGGCCGGGCATCCGCTTTTGCAAGTGAGTGTGACCGTCAACTTTGCGGCTGTCCGCGCCAGTAGAGACTGATCGCGATCTCGTCGCGTCTCCCATCATCCAAGACCGGATCCAAGGTTCTCATCTCATTCTTGCAGGATTCTACTCCGAATTGGCAAGCGCGCGGAGGAGGCGCGTGGTGATCGTTGCTATCAGACATGAATGTCCAGCGGTGTTGGCCGTGAGCGCCCCGAATGCATGGTGTCACACGATTCGAATTCTGCCGTGGCATGCTCACCTCGCAGGGATCAGAGGTCCGCCAGATCGCTGGTGAATGCGATCAAGTCGGGAATCTCCCAATCAGCGGACTCGAGAGGCGGCTCCTGTCACGATGACTACAAACGTCAACGTTGGCCACCATGAGGTGTGTCGAACAAGACCATGAGTACTTACACGCGACAAGGGGCCGTTGGTGCCCTGCTGCGCATTCCAGAATCGCCGAGCCCATCGTCTTGCCTCCCCAGCTTGCCGACTCGCCCAGCGCCTGTACCACCTTTTAAAGGCTAGCATCGCCTTGTATTCGTCGACAAGGTTACCGCAGTGCGTGACCAGATTGGCGGCGGGCTGCCAGAGAGCTGCATCACATTCGAATGCAGAAACGATCAGCGAGACTCTGCATTGCAAAGTCGGTGGTCGACCGTCGGTCAACTCACCCTCGCCAAAGTCGCAATCTTCCCACTCTACGGCGAACCACAGTTCGTCGAACCGGTAGGAATGGCCGAGGATCGCTTCCACGCCATATCCCTGCTGATCTCCCTCGCCTGCTGCTCCCGCATGGCTCTCAGTGGCCGCATCCGCTGCTGTTTCGCTCGCATCGGCAGCGTCCGATCCTCCTCCTCCTCGTGCTCCACGCTTTCTCTTCAGACCGCGAGGTCTTTTGCGAGGTGAAGCAACTCTTGGTGCGCGAGCGACCGGCTCAGCAGCCCGTTCGGGCTCAAGAGTCACCCGACTGTTGCGCAAGTCTTGCCAAGGGACCCACGAAGAGTTTGCAAAATGATGCGCTGTTTGACGAGCTCGCTGTGATCGACGCGGAGAGGCAAGGACGTTGTCATCCCGATCTTGAGCTTCTTGCGCCTTTCCATCCTCATCGCCCTCTGATTCAGGTGCTCCGGCGTTCTCATCGTCCAACACGGCTGCCTCCGGTTCTTGCTGCTCCTCGGTGCAGTACTCAGCCTCAGCCTCAGCCTCAGCCTCGTCCTCTGTCACTTTGCCGCTCAGAACCATCTCATCGTCGCTCTCGCCGCACATCGGTGATGCTTGCTTTGCCATTTCACAGTCGACAATGACGGGATCTGCTTCGTCTTTTGCAGCGACGTCTGCTGCGATGAAGCCGTCGAAGTGATCGATGGACGAGCATCGCAGTCGGAGAGATGTGTCTGCAGACGCTGATCTTTTCGGAGTAGTCGTCATTTTGGGAGGCGAGCAGAATTGTCGTTTGGTTGATACAGTCGGCATGTCTGGATAGATGGGCACTTACAGAGGCAGGGAGATGGGAGCTGTCAGGTCGAGAGTATACGAGTTTGCGGTGTGCGGAAGGGGTGCGCGATAAAGGGTCACAGAAGAATGAGAGCAATGTGGTTACGCAATCTGAGGGAATCCAGTGGAGCTGCGGATTGTGAGAAAGCGCTATACCTATATATAATACTCGGCAAAGAGGCTTGATTGATTGACTGATTTACAAATTGATTGATTGATTGACCTTGACTGCTGACTTGATTGACTGATGCTGACGATCCCCCGCGCAGTGCTGCGACTTCGACTTGATCATCAACATCCCACTGCTTTTCGTCATTGGTGATTCTGACAAGGGCGTCCTGCTGCGCCCGGGGTGTTGAGTCGCCGCAAGTCGTCCTAGCTATAGGTCGCACGACCTCTTTGCGCATTATTCTCACCTCGTGCGAGCAACAATGTGAGAAATATGCTCACTTCGTCGGTCCACCTGCATGCATGGAGAACAGATCAACATGGAACGACCTCTGCATGGCAATGTGACGCCTGCTCAATCGCGCCGTCACGATCAAAAGGCGTTCATAGATATCTACTCGCACATGAGTCAAGAGGCTGAAACATGAACGACATGGTAGCAGCAGCAGCATCGCGCGCCCACGCACATGCAAAACCCCGTGCACCACGACATAGTCGTGAGTACGTGGTGTGCAGGTGCACTCGCAACTTAGCCGTGGCCTTGGTGACGCTATCTTGCTGGTTCTGCTTTCGCAGTCGTGAGTCGTCATTTCACGGTCAGGTGTACATCTCACGCTTTTTCGCAGAGACTCGATGCGGCCGGGGGCACCATTGATGCCGACTGGGGTCATCCGGGAATCGAATGTGTGCTATCATCTGGTTCATGTGACTTTAATGGGAATACCAGAGACCCGCTCTGTTCCGACGACATATAGAAGCTGAACTGTCCATCGATCACGATTCAACCTGGTCAGCCAGCGCATCTTCAAACTCGACTCATTACAATCAAAATGCGGCATTTTCTCGATCATGAGTCCATGACTGATGTGTGTGACTTTGCTTCTTGGATGTTGTCTAGCGCGGGATACAAGCTCTGATACGAATGATGCACGAACGACTCACCTCATTCACCCTGCGCATAGCAGCATGACAGGTGTGACATCACCCGTCTTCCTTCATCCGTGCACGTTGTCACATCTGCTATACCTGATGCTGCCCATCATGGTCCTGACGTTGCTAAGGACCGAGCTGGAGGCGCGACGAGATGGTCGAGCTACAGTCACGAGTCAAAGTGGAGTGTGACCTGGTCGGAAAATCAGTTGAAGCTCGCATGCAATAGAATTACGCATCAGAACTCGTGGGTGTGGGTGCGTATGCCGGCAAGAAGGAGGAGCGCAGCGTAGCCATCACTACCAATCGTGAATCGTGAATGAGAATCTTGAATCAAAATGTGAATAAAGAATCGTGAATGCTGGTGAATGTCACGACGAAATCGTCGCAATAACGCACCGTGCGTGCCACTCGTGACTTAATTTGGCTGCTGCATGCACACACACACTCTGACTCACGATCGACGCCGCAACGCCGGCACGCGCGCGCACGGCGCAGCACGTCCGTGCCTGCGCCCGCCGTGATGAGTGCGACTATAGCAAGCCAGCGGCGGCGGCACCAGGCTGCAGGAGCAGCGTCCCCCGCTTCAGACGGCAACATGCAGCAGCAGCACCAGCAGCAGCAGCTAGCAGCGGTAGATATATGGGTGCTGGTGGTGGTAGTCAGAGTGTGAGTATAGCGCGAGTGAGGGAGCGGAGCAACAGCAAGCGCAGCGCCCTCGACGTGTAAGTGGCCGCCGGATTCCTGATGATCCTTCTGCACCACCTCGATCAGGCTACGACTTGCGTCTCTTGTAGCGTGCACTGCTCCCGATCTGACGCTCACGAGAGCCATTCTGCGCCCGTAGCTCTCTAAAACGCTCGATTTGTTGCGACACTCTCACTTTGAAGAGAGGCCTCGATCAGCCCACTAGCTGAAGCGCCCCGGGTTCAATCCGCGATACAGAGACCGACATTTCATCTATCCATCTGATGCGCTCATGCTCGTGCGGCGAAGCTACTTCTGGCCATAACCACACGCAAACAGCCTCAAAGTGTCGCTATATGCTCTGGTGCGGCGATCTGCAGACCAGTAGCATCGCTCGGAAGGGCACTCTCACTTGAGCAGTCCAGCATGCAGCGACGAGTAGCCAGTGCTGCTAGTCCTCAGACAACGAATCACGAGACGGACACTTTACATGCCCAATCTGTGTCGGATCAAGCAGACAGTAGCGACGCAGGTCCTTCAGCTACCTCAACGCTGCACCCTCTCTTTCCATCACCTCACGCCAGGGCTTCTCGATCTCCCAGTCCAAATATCTCGAGGAGACGGAGACCTGCACAAGATGCGCAGGAAGGGCAGAGAAGCAGCTCGAGCAGGCTAGAGGATGACGAGAGCCAAAATAAAGGTCATACGCTGCCCTTCCAAGGAACCGCTCTGCAAAGGATAGAAGGCTGGTTTGGCATTCAGCCGGAAGCCACGCTGGACAGCTTGCACGGCATTGGCGTCTCGGGTAAAGCAAACCGACATGCGAGTGCTAGCAGTGCAACGGCAACAGTCGCATCCTCCTCGACTCCCATCTCCACTTTGCTAGCGCCAAAGAGCAGATCAGCAGCTAGCTCAGCAACTTCGAGACTCGTGATACAGCACCTTGTGCAACCTGCCGACACCCTGGAAGGTCTGGCGCTCAGGTACGGCACGGATGCGCGAACGCTCAGACAGGCCAATGGACTATGGCCAGGCGATAGTGTGCAGGCGAGGCGGCTTGTTTACATTCCCCTGGATAAATGCACTCGAGGTGTGGAAGGTTTGGAAAGCAAAGATGCCGCAACCTCGAACGGGAGCATCGGCCCGATGACCAATTTTGGGCTCGTTTCAGCGCCCGAAGAGGTCGAATCGTCAGAGGCGGGCGGTAGCAACTCCTCGCAGGCTAGCCCCGCAGCATTCCGCATACCACTGCCAGCTACCGAAGAGCCAGATGTCGACCATCCCAACAGACCCACGCAGAGGCGTTTGATGCCTCGAGCTAGCGAATCTATGCTCAGGCAACGCACGGACAGTACCATAAGTGCTACGAGCTCGGCCACGAGCAGTAGCATCGTCCCAGGCGCACCACCAAGGGTCAAGCGTGTACCCGTCCAAGCTCTTAGTCATTTTCCCCCTCCAGCTCCTTCTGGCAGCAAAGGCACAGCACGAGGCCCGCTGGAAGGCTCGGACGAAGCCAGCGCAGGCTCCACGTTCGAGGAGCCTGAGGACATTGCCCCAGGCGAAAGCGGCGTGGACGACCTGTTGAGGTTAGCAGAGAAGGCTAGGATGCTCGGTGACAATGGTCGAGAAGACAGCTTCAACAGCACTGCGGGATCTCAAGCTGAAGCAGCCGATGAGAATTCAAGTGCGAACCTCAATAGTCAATCTCCCGGAGCGCTTCATGCCGAGAGCGGCAGCAGTGTGACCTCATCACTGCGAATGAGCGGCGCGAACGAGTGGAAACCCAACAAGTGGACGTTTGGAGCTTCGCGCGCCGGGGCAAACGAAATAGAAGGGCGTGCCTCCAAACCTCCGAGCCAGACGTCGGGACTCTCCGCTCCATCCTTTGAAAACACTTCTTCCATTGCCTTGCGAACGAGCAATGCCGGATACAACGGATGGAACGACGCGCCAGAGCCATCCTTGAAGGCGCACACCTCGGGAAAAGTAGCGCATGCGTACGGGGGCAAAGGTGGCAAGAACAAAAGGGTGTATGCTCCTCTGATCCCCGGCAATTCGGTGCTGGACGATCTGGCCGCTGGATTGCCTCCTAATCCTGGTCCTGCAAGCAACTGGGCTAGGCCTATCAGTGACAGCGTGCCAATGCCCGGCTCTGGACCTGCAGGCGGAACGAATCAGGGAAGCTCTTCTGCTGCAAGGAAGGGAAGACCGCCGCTGCGAGGGGTTCAGGGTGGTGAGCCTGCTCGCGCTACGCAGGGTGGGTCAAGCACATCGAGTGCGGGCTGGGGCCAGCTCTTCAGCGACACGCTGCGAGGGCGTATCAAGCTGGAAGAAGCATTGGAGAGGGGGTATCAAGAAGTGGCAGCATCGTTCGAAGGGGCTCATACAAACGCAACGTCCACTTCTCAAGCAGGAGCAACAGGAAGCGTTAGAGGTAGGCATCCTCATACGCAGCCTCATTTGGCCGCTTCTCCACCCGAAAGACCTTCCGCAGAGTTGGCACGCCAGACCTTGGGCAGATCCGCCCCCGTACCTGATCTGCCAGCCTCGAACGGAGGTAGCACTGCAGGCGGATCTGGCGCAGATTGTGCGGACCCGCACGAACTCGAAAGGCTGCACAGTTGGGGAAGAGGTCCACCTGGCACTGTCGATCCTGCCGCATCTGGATCTGCAGAGATGCTCCCGACACCAAGCGGCACACGCCAAGATCCGATGAGCTCGGCTTCTACACGGGCTCTTTCTGCTTCTTCGAGAGGTGCTGCTAGGAGGCGAGGGGTGAAGGATATCGACTGGACGAGCACTTGACCTGGTCGGCCATCATGCACGCATTCCGCTCCGCTCTTCCCGCCCGCACCGCAGCACCCATTCACGAGTCATGTGCACAACATCCCACCCCCTTCGTGGGTCCTCTTACATTTATCCAATCCGCATCAAGTAGTCACGCATGTTCAAAACGCTTGTGCGCGCACTGCACATTTCTGCGCACAAGACAAAAGGGGACTGAGATGTGGATCCGAGTTGACATTAACGAGATGGCGGGACAGATGAGCTTGAGAGACGGAGATTGGCGGTGCGCGGCGTATGTAGTGCCAGAGCAAAAATGCAGAGACTCCAAGAGTAGGTGGGTAGGGTCGAGGCGTATTCGTAGAAGATTCTTGAGAGCAAGAAAAGGGCAGAGGGAGATTGGAACCCGTCGAAAGTGGGTCGCAATCTTGCGATCACAAGAATGCATGGCGTGTAGGAGAGGGCAGGGATCCTGAGCGAACGGGTGACGCGGCCTCCAAAATCTAGAATTGTGTGAACTTGTTTTGGCCTGACTCGCAGCTCGGAAAAGGCGAGGCGTGCGCAACCCTCATTGTAGGACAATTTGCGCACTTGAACCCGAAGACACAAAAAGGCACCTCTTTACATGACGCAGCACTTGCTAGGTTCCGGCTCCGTCTTGCCCGCTTCCGTATTTCCATCCGTCTCGCCGAGCATCAGTTCGAACACTTTGGCTGTAAGGGGCACGCAAAGCAAACCGGAACTCTTTGAGTGAGGATTGCCGCCATTGCCATTCTTCGTCGCGCTTCTTGAACACCTGGTGACCATTGCCCGGACAAGTGCTGCCGAAAAGGCGTACTCACAGATGTTGATGTTGTGCCTCGCACTCGTTTCTATCCACGCGCAATGCAGCTGACTTGCTAATTCCGCTGTCTCCTGCTCCGTCACTTGCCTGCAGGATGACCGAGTCGCAAGGAGACGAATGAGCTCACTTTACTCGAAGCTCGGGCAATTTGTCCTGTTTCCCACACTTCGACCAATTCCGGCCGCGTGAGCTCACCTTTGAACGTGCAAATCGCACTTCTGCCCGACAATGACGCAAGGCACGTGTTCCGTCCCTGTATAATTGAGAATCTTGTCGTACACAGTCTGCACCATATCGAAGCTGTTCCTATTGGCGATGGAGAAGACCAAGACGTAGCCATGTATACCGATAGCGTGCTTGGAATTTAATATGCTATACTCGTCTTGACCTGCTGTGTCAATGATGTCCAAGTCGTACTCTTGATTGCGATGCTTGACCCGCTTGTTGAACACGTTTTCGATGGTGGGATAGTAAGAGTCTACAAATGCATCTTCGACGTAACGCACCACCAGCGAGGATTTGCCTGCGGATAGAGGTGAGCGGTTAGCAATACTGTGAGTATTCAAGCATACCCACATGCTTGACCTCCTGACCTGCTGACAGGGGCCTACTCTGCGCCTACACTTCCTGCACAGCAGGCTGCGGGACCTTGATCGACAAAGACATGCATCATGGAAGCCTCGGCTTCCATCGCACGGTTGAATGTGGAGCGCACACAGAATGACATTGCGCATGACGACAACCCCCCTTCCCCCCCCCCCCCCCCCCCCC